>NC_081410.1:362824349-362931849 GCF_030272615.1 Cryptomeria japonica | reverse complement strand
ACTACTTGCAATTGCAACTTCAATCAATAACAAACAAATATTGGGTGACCAATTTCATAGTTTATAGATTTGTTTGGAGGGTTCTTTCTTTTTTGAAAACAATTCCTACAGACTTTAGAATGGAGTTATTAAAACAGAGATTTGATAAAACTATATGTGTGTGTGTGTGTGTGTGTGTGTGTGTGTGTGTGTGTGTGTGTGTGTGTGTGTACATGTGTATATATATATATATATATATATATATACATGCATTTATATATGCGTACATGTGTGTATCCCTCAAGGTTTTCAGATTTTATGAAATTGATTGTTTATACACAGGGCAATGTTAATAGTTTGGGCAATTAATTGAGTATTGGACGTTAAAAGGCTTTATTATTATATATACATATTTTTGTATTGATTGGTTTTGTTTTACTTGAGTTATTTTTTTTCTTTAAATTACTCCTATAATTTAAAAAAATTAAATTGTATGTTAATATCTTAGGGTTCAGGGAATAAATTTTTGTGATACTGCGTATTCTTCATTGTCACATTTACTGCTTCCAACTTCAATCAGAATGGAGTTATTAAAACAGAGATTTGATAAAACTATATATATATATATACATACGTACGTACATGTGTATATATTTATACATGAATATATATATGCGTACATGTGTGTATTTATATAGATGTATACATGCCTATACATACATGTGTGTGTGTATATATATATATACACACACACACACACACACACACATATATATATATATATATACACACATATATATACATACATGTGTATATGTACATATAATACCTATCAAAGTGAACAATTGTCATGTGTATATATATACATGCATATATATATGCGTACATGTGTGTGTTTATATAGATGTATACATGCCTATACATACATGTATTTATATATGTACATGTGTATATGTACATCTTATACCTGTCAAAGTGAACAGGTGTCTTGCAGACTGAAAGTAGTCAAGTCCACAAACACTTAAACAACATAAACAAAGTAACAACCCTGCAAGCACACCACGCGAAAAAAATAAGCGCACTATAAAACAATGCATTACAAATTAAAAAAACTTCAAAATAAACACCCAACGTTCCACGAAAATTTGCAGAGCAAAATATTTTTGAGAACAAAAAAACAAATTACATTTTAGGGTTCCAAGCGGCCATAAAGAATGTCGGCATTCATGGAGACCATTTCAAACGAAAACATTAAAGCAAATTAACAAATATCGTGTTCCAAATAGAACCTTAAACTATTGATGCTGATTAAAACTTAAATCAATAAATATCTGCAAAGTGCAAAACCAAACTAAAATCATTTTAACCTACAACACAATTTAATCCACAACACAATGCCTAAAACCTAAATACCCGTCAAAGTGAATAGGTGCCTTGCAGACTGAAAGTAATCATGTCCACAAACAGTTAAACAACATAAACAAAGTAACAACCTTGCAAGCACACCACGCGAAAAAATAAGGACACTATAAAATAATGCTTTACAAATTAAAAAAACTTTAAAATAAACTAAACTATTACCTCACAAAGTAAAACCATTCACGATGAGAAGCTCAGAAACAAGTGCAACAAAACAGTCGACATTCATGCACACCACCGGGGATGAAAACATTAAAGCAAATTAAGAAATATCGTATTCGAAATAGAACCTTAAACTATTGATGCTGATTAAAACTTAAATCAATAAATATCTGCAAACTGCAAAACCCAACTAAAACCCTTTTAACCTACAACAAAATGCACATAAACCGAAAGTGTTTCGTAAACCATTGCTTAAACCCAACTCAATATTAATCTGCAAACTGGGAAAGGAAACTCAATAAATTTCCCGAAACAACCCATTTCTTATTTTAAAAGCCTTTTAACCCACAACACAATGCGGAAAACCTAAATACCTATGCCTTGCAGACTGAAAATAGTCATGTCCACAAATAGTTAAATAACATAAACAAAGTAACAACCCTGCAAGCACAACACGAGAAAAAATAAGCACACTATAAAACAATGAATTACAAATAAAATAAACTTTAAAATCAAATAAACACTTACCTTGCAAAGTAAAACCATTCATGGCGTGAAGCTCACAAGCCAGCCCAACAAAACACTCAGAGCCAGAACAAAACCTAACTCGACGACTATATCCAACGTTATACGAAAACTCGACGACTATACCTGTGCCTTGCAGACTAAAAGTAGTCATGTCCACAAATAGTTGAACAACATAAACAAAGTAACAACCCTGCAAGCACACGACGAGAAAAAATAAGCACAGTATAAAACAATGCATTACAAATTAAAAAAACTTTAAAATAAAAGAAACACTTACCTTGCAAAGTAAAACCATTCACGATGTGAAGCTCAGAAACAAGCCCAACAAAACAGTCATAGCCAGAAGAAAACCTAACTCGACGACTATATCCAACGTTATGCGAAAATTTGCAGAGAAAAATATTTCTCAGAACAACAAAACAAATTACATTTTAGGGTTCCAAGCGGCTATAAAGAATGTCGACATTCATGCACACCCTCGAGGACGAAAACATTAAAGACAATGTCGCTTCAAAAAAAGAGCGCATGCACAGATGGCACCACAAGCGGATAGGAGACGACGAAAAAGGAAACTGTAGCAACATGTCAGCACGCGGGGTAAAACGCCGGCCAATGCACACGTCAGCACGCGGGGGAAAACGTTGGCGGCAAGACATTCCGGCGGTAGCCAAAATGTCTTGCACTTTGCAGACAGGTTTCTCCCACTAAAAGCCTATCGGCTTAAAAATGTAATTTTTTTTGTCTTTATTTTTTATTTAAGACAATTAAAATATTTTTATTTTTTAATTTAAGAGAATTTAAATAATAATTTAAATGTTTAAGGTAAAATATTTATTTCATCTTGAAAATTTGTTTTAAACCCCAGTGAAATTGTTATATTTTTATTCTTATTATATTTTTAATAGAAATTAAAAAAATCTATAATATAGTGCTAACAAAATTATTTATTATTTATAAATAAAAATAATATTTAAATTAATGAATAGTTTACAAACAAAAATATTACGATCAACCTTTTTTACAACAAATATCTATTATAAATCAAAGTTATGTATAAATGC
Organism: Cryptomeria japonica; assembly: GCF_030272615.1. Classification (NCBI taxonomy): domain Eukaryota; kingdom Viridiplantae; phylum Streptophyta; class Pinopsida; order Cupressales; family Cupressaceae; genus Cryptomeria; species Cryptomeria japonica. Next base: position 362,928,700 of record NC_081410.1, on the reverse strand, counting down.
ACATAGAATATAAAGGTATCCAGTTTGAAAGCAGTGTTGTTTCATTTTCAATTAAAAGCTAAATAGGGGGAAGGACCCAGACGTAGCTGAGCGTGTTCCAATTCTTGTGATATAAATTGTTGATTTAATACCCCCATACATCTTGTAAATTTAATGTCCAACTTTAATTGTACAACATTGCACCAATAGTTGTGACTTTATTAAAGTTGTTATTGTTGATAATATATAATTAAGTACCAATTAATATAATTAAATGAAATATATTACCATTTGTTGTGAAAAATAACCAATCGTGTAATGCCACATCAACTACACAAGTATTGGGGCCCATTTGAGTGCCTATTGGTCTACTTTTTCTTGGTTTGTTTTGGACACCTTGGCAAAAATCATGCTGTTGTGGCATCATATTTGATGATCATGTGGCCCTGAAACCTTAGTTATAAGCAGAGGATTTGCTAAGTAATTAAGTTGAAAAAAATTGGGAGTGATTTGAAATTCCACATAGGATTTTGAGAAGCACGAAGTTAGTGTGCACAACTACTGGGTCCTCTCCCCTAATATACATAGAATATTTATATCATTTCCATGAGTACCTAATATCTTTAACAGAAGACCTAGTCATTTATTTAGTCATTTTCTATCATCTATCAAATTAATCATTTATTTAGTCATTTTTATTTGTGTGACTAATTTTTAAAAGACAATGATAATAGTAAAGAGTCACAGACAATAAGTAATGTATAAGTAGCATATAGTGATAGGTTATTAGAAACAATGCTTTAGAAAAAAATACAGTCTAAAGAGGACAAGATCAAGAGACAACAAGCACAATCAAGATCATGGATCCCAGAGTAGCCTTGAGGTGCACCATCAAATGGATAGCAACATTTCCCATCAAGAGGAAGGGTTTATATTGCTCACAAGGTATCAAACCCATCGAGCCATCAAAGTGAAAGACAATATAAGAGCTTATTTAAGACACATAACATCAAATGGGACTTATGCCATGTCAAAGAACTAGTGACAAAACCCTAGCAAGAGGGGTAAAGATTATTTAAAATGATAAAAGATTGCAAACACAAAGAACCGGGTGCATGACACATCAAAGGTCATCATTTAAAGATAATCATCATATGCACCATAACAAAGTCGGTGTCAGATATCAGTCAATCCATCTACAAGATACAGTGAATGGTTTTTAGAACAACAATGATGTGAGAACACAAGACATGCAGTTGAAGGCCACAGTCATGATTATGATAACTGTAAAGTAGGGAACACTCACAAAGACACATACAAAAATCTTGTGCATATAAAGAAACAACTTTTAGCTCACATGGATGGAATAACCAATCATTCGGAGAGCAATCACAAAAGGACCAAATCTAGAGCAGAGCCCTTACTAGTATCCTCCATACAATAAAATCTTTATCAAATATCTAGTAACTGCAGCACAGGGAGATATTTCTAGCTCAAACCCTAAGAAATCCAATCTAACAAAGAATGAAATGTGTTTATTTAGAAATATTAAAGAACATAGATCGATGTTGAGAGATATCATTCTTCAGATGCTTATTTCTACTATTTTTAATTAAAATAGAATAGATGTCTACAAAATGATCTGTTGCAATTATCAGGATTACTCTTTTCAAAATGTAAAGATAAATTTAACAAATAAATCTTAGAAAAGAAGAAGATAAAATATATAGTTAGATGGTAAATTTATCCCCAAATTTATTAGGATTTAGAATTTTTTTCAAACCCTACTCTACAATTTAAAAAAAATACTAAAATTATCAACGATTTCAATTACAAAAACATGTAATCTAAGATAAACTCATTCAAACTCCAACACACAAGTGAATGACTGTTCAATTGAGGAAAGAGAGGTTATGTGGGATTATTGAAGGGGCCGACTTTGTTGGCATATAATGGCACCAGATCTCCCTTACTATATTTGTGATCTGAGGCGCCATGATTTACTCCATTTATGACTGCCATAACCACCACCCAAATCGTGGTCAACTTATCTAAGCTCCCCACCTTGATTTCAAGCACTAACATAATGAAACAATAAAAAGCCTACAAACCCTGAGCTTGGAGGAAAAACCGTGTTAAGAAAATGTCTATGTTTTTCAAAAAATAACTAGGAAAAACAATAATCTTCCCACCAACATATTCTTTCTTAATACTCCAAAACATTTGTGAGAGGTTTTTGGGTCAATTGGACTAATAGTGGATGTATCAGTTGGTAGCGACAACTTTGACTATAAATTTATAGGTTGCCTAGAGTGAAATGGGGATTGTCTATGCAGAGATCTGAAATACACCTTATTTATTAGCAATTGCACCTTGGTGTACATTTGGGACACCAAAGAGGCGTGGAAGGTTAATTAGGGAAACAAATTGGTCTATTTTTTGTATACAATTATACAATACATGAACTCAATTGGTTGGTCATTTAGTAGATGATGTTTGTGCAAGAAAGGTCTCAATGGAGAAGTGTTAGCTTCAAATCAACTTGAAATAGAGTAGGAGAGATCGAGTGAATAAGAGAGGTAGGTCTCTTGATTCTACATTTGAACAATAGGTAGTTCATCGTGAGGATAGATGCCTCATTAGAGGGAATTGGAGGACTTTGACACAAAATTGGTAAGTTGTGGCTTATGAGCCACAAAAAACCAAGGACCATCGGAAAAATTATGTAACCATGATTTAGAGTTGGTCAGTATCATGCATGCTCTCAATTTATGGAGTCATTGCCTTATGGGAATTTTTTTTAAATAAAAAATAGATTGTCATTATTTGGTTCACATATTTAGCTAGGAAAAGTGAAAAATAAATAAAAAGATAGCTAAGTTCAACAAAATTGGATTCATTTTATCATAAATTTTATGCCATAAAAAAAAAGAAAAAATACGATATTATTTTGATATAAATATTCTATTGAGATTCAAAGGATGTATTTATATTCTATAAAATAAAAATTTAAGGCATATAATTTTATATTTGAGGTGCACAAAATGACATATTATATTCATCTAGGAGTGGCTAAAATGTTGCATATTTTGAAATAACACATTTTTTGGCTTGAAATGAAGGATATTGTGACTCAATTTGGGGTTTGATAATTGGAGTGCTAAAAGGTTAAAGAAAAACATGGGCGGTATAGTGGCCTATTGTAGATCCACATGACATTCTAGAACACAAATGGTTAGTGGCTAGCATGGATTTTGATTTAAGTTTGTTTAGAAACTGACATAGAAACAACACTATTCTAGTTGTAGTAGATAGGCTAACTAATTATGTCCTATTTCTACAATTTGTTTATGTCAATCTTTCACCTCAAATTTGAGTCCCATGTCCTAAAATTTTATCAAGATGGTATTAAATATGATCACCGTTAATGAACATGTTGTGCCATGTAATTATATTACTTTTTTCTTATTATATTTTGAATAGAAATAAAAATCATATTATATAATACATCTGCTAATAAAATAATTTATTATTTATAAATAAAAATAATATTTAAATAATAAATAATTTACAAACAAAAATATTAGGATCAATTTTTTAAATCATTTCCACAAGTACCTAATTTCTTTAAGAGAAGAGCCAGACAATTATCTAGTCATTTATTTAGTCATTTATTTAGAATTTCTCTATCATCTATCAAATTAGTCATTTATTTAGTCATTTTTATTTGTGTGATCTCACCTGATGACCAAATTAGTCATTTATTTAGTCATTCATAGATTTTTTGAAAAAAATGCTAAAATTTGGTCTCGTGACTAAAATTTTTGGTCACATAGTCATTTATTGGCCATATTTCTACTAGTGTAGCAAGCTTGAACTGTCTAGCAGATCTGATTTTGCCTCTGTCCATTTCCTCGATCCCATCAACCATCTACGAATCAGTCACCATTAATGCATTCTCCATCCTCTCTGAAAAGTTTTAAAACTACCACACTGAAATCCACCGTCACCGTCACCGTCATCGTCTTCAGTGTATCAAATATCTTCTTCGAGTAGTCAGGGAGTTATATGTCTCCACATTCTTCATCCAGATCAAATGGTCAAGGTCAGTTGGCCACCATGTAGATTATTTTACTTATCGGCATGCATACATCTTCTTATTTATCATCCAAGCACTTGGTCAATCCTGTTCAACCATCTACGTGGACCTCTGAGTCTATCAGCTTGCAAACATGACCACAAAGTTGATCACAATCTTCAATTCTATCGACAAAATACCCTTTCATCATTTTGACAGGTGTCCTCTCATTCGCTCTGTACATGCCACATCATCGGGTCAAACTTGGTCAATGCCTAGGTGGACTATCGAGCTGCTCAGTTCCATTGATCTCCATGCACATCATATGTATGTTCTACTCATGCGAGATAAGCATTTGTTTGGTTTTAAGAAGCCTTCCTCTTTCTATGTTAGCCTGCACCATATTAGCATAATCTCTTAACCCACACGGGGTAAGGTTTTCCTCTTTTGTCTTTGCTTTTCCTTATCCCATGAATTACTCTTTATGTCCATCTGCAAGTGTAGGATAGTGAGATCCTTCTCTTGCTTCATTGTCTTGTCCCATACGACCATCGCCTTGTCCTAATTAGCAATGTAGGATAGCGGGATACATATCTTGATCCACTTTGCATTGCCTCGCATGACCATCTCTCCTCGCTTTTGAAGACGCGGGATAATAGGGAGCTTGATTTAAGACTTTTCTCTTTTAACCCCGCGAGGTCACTTTTCACATGTCCAACATGTTGCGGGATGGTGGGAAGCATCTCTTGCTTCATCTTTTGTTACCCAGTGAGACCTTCAATCTGAACACAAATAAGCAACGGGATAGCAGGAGTCACTATGCCTAGCTTGGATTTATCCCACTGATGCAAAGCCCTCCTTGTAACCTGCCAAACACCTTAAAATGTATGACACTGACCCCTCAAAACAATGATGGGATCCTATCAAGACAAGGCTCTACAACATTAGTTCAATCCTCTCACCATCTTCAAGACTCATACCTACTCAATCTTGGGTACCTTGCTCCAACACACTCTATGATACCTCCAAGGGTTGCTGATCATCTGCATACTAGTTTTGGGTCATACAAGACTCCCCAAGGTTAGACCAAGTACCAGTTGAAAGGATTCATACCCATTCCTTAAGAAACCTACCCAATTAGGCCTAGTTGCTTGTAGCCCTTTTTAGCGGGTAAAGAGACCTTAGGTTCAAACTTTCCCAAACACCCTGGCAAAAAAATTATGGATTCTAGTACCCTTTTGGAAGTTGCACAAATCCCCAAAAGGAAGGGTCAAGGTCTAACAAACAAAGGTCTGAGCCGGTAGGATGTTGACTATCCTAAAGGGCTAATTAGGCCTCTTTTGTGAAGCACCTATATTCAGATGAATGAACCGGCCAATTAAAATCCCATGGGCATGTGGGGAACCATAAACCATAAGGGGTTCCAGGGTTACACACCTAGAAGCATCGTCATTTGCACACAAGGGTAACTTTGTTGTTCAAGGTCTAGGTAGCCACATAGAGATGTCTACCTAGGGTCGCTCCAAACACACCTCTCCCTTGATCCTCCTATAAAACACTCTTGGAATCCTAGAATAAACTGACCATAATTTCCTTTCACCAAATCCCATGGTTCTCAGATTGATACAGTGCAAGATATGGCCATGGAGGAGGAAAAACCCAAGGTAAACCCTAGTTTTTGCGGGAACCTACAGTAAAAGTTGAATATCAGGAGAAAATCACATAGCTAGAACTTAAAACCAAATCCAAAACAAATTTAACTCTCCTCTCCAACCAATTCACATCATTGGGAATGGATCTGAATCCGTACAATACCGTACCACGGACCAAAACTCCAGAATTGCAGGAAAAACTCAGAATTCTATTAGTTTGTTGTCATCAAAACTCTTCTCTATACAAGCTCCCTTGGGAATTGGATCCACAAGGTGTATAAACTAGTCCATAATTGATCTCAACCTAAACCAAGAGGGTAGAGCCATTGAGGAAGTTTCAAATTAACAAAATGCAAAAAGTGCATAAAAGTTGCTCATGACAACTTTTGACAACTTTTGCAAAAGTTGTCAAAATGTCATCTTTTGCCTCCTAATGCCTTGGGTCAATTCTGACCCCTCCTAAAACATCTTAAAAGCACTAAAACCAACACATTTTATCCCCTATTGTCCAAAAGTCCTAATTGGCTTATAGAAATGCCAAAATAGGAGTTTGGCTCACAAGATGGGGTTCATTATTACAAACACACAATGCATGATTGAAAACCTATACAAAACATTCTAAAGACATATTTGATGCCTTATCCTCCCTTCTTAGAGTCTGACTTATCATCTTGAAGGGTTTGATGGGGTGCTCCTACACCATACTCCCTGAAAGAAGAAATCTCAAGTCCACTTGAGATGAGAGTCTGCAGGTCTGCACCATGGTCTTTGATCTGTTGCTTTGTCATCTAGACTGCTTCAAAATCAGGTTGTCCTTTCAAAGCCACCAAATACTCCATGTAAACTTTTATCCTGGTTCACTTTGCAACCTTCGTGTCTAGAACCATATGCAACTTTGGTGGGTCATGTTTGGGATTGTAATCATCATCAATAACCTGAATAGTGTCTTCTCTTGCACCAACACTACATTTATAAAGAGTTAAGTCACAAACATTAAAGACAGGTGACAAACCAAGATCAGATGGTAGTTGAAGTTCATAGGCATTTGGACCTCATTTCTTCAAGATTTGTTAGGGTCCAATCTTTCTTTACATCAACTTTGTATATTTGCCTTTTAGTAGTCTTTCCTTCTTCAAGTGAACCCACAACAAGTCTCCCACATCAAACTGAACATCTCTCTTCTTTTTTTCAGCATGAGCTTTATATCTCTCTGCAGATTATTGAAGATGAGTTTTAACTTGGTCATGGATTTCCTTTATGGTAGTAGCAAAGGTTTCTCCATTTGCACTAATGGCTTCTCCTTGAGGTAGCTCTCTCAACTCCATCACACCCCTTGGGTGGATACCATATACAATCTATAAAGGTGAGTTACTAGTACTCCTATTCACTATATCATTATAGGAGAATTCTGCTTGAGACAATATACTATCCCACCTTTCTCCATGCTGTCTAGTCAAACACCTTAGTAGATTCCCTAGTGACATGTTTACAACTTCAGTTTGGGCATCCATTTGGGGATGGTAGGTTGAGGAGAAGGATAAATTTGTACCAAGCTTCTTCCAAAGGGTCCTCCAGAAGTGACCAATAAATTTCACATCCCTTCAGAGACTATAGTCAAAGGCAAACCATGTATCCGGACAATCTCCTTGAAGAACAAGTCTACAACATAAGAAGCATCACAAGTGGTTTTGCATGGCAAGAAATGTGCCATCTTACTAAACCTATCCACTACTACAAAATCACTATCATATCCTTTCCTTGTCTTAGGCAATCCTAAAACAAAATCCATACGTATGCTTTGCCATGGTCTTGAAGGTATGGGTAAAGGCTGGTATAGGCATGCATTGGTGGACTTTCCCTTTGCCTTTTGGCAGATCACACATGTCTCCACAAATATCCTACCTATAGTTTGGGACAAAAATAGTGTCTCTTCACCAAATCTAGTGTCTTGTCAAGAACAAAATGGCCTGCCATTGCTCTATAATGTTTCTCCTTAATTATATTCAATCTCATAGAGCATTTGGCTATGCATAGTTGTGCACCCTTAAACAACAATCCAATTTGAATAAAAATTTAGAATACTCAACATGAAACCATTCATCAAATTAATTACATACCTTATAGGCCTCTCTAAAATCTTCATCACCCTCATACATGGCTTTCAAGGAGTCTATTCCAACACTCTCCAACTGAATCTGATTTGCAGTTAGGAGTCTTCTTCTCAAAGCATCTGCCACCTTATTCTTGACTCCTTTCTTGTGCTTAAGAATGAAAGTTAAAGCTTGTAGGGTCTCTACCCACTTTATATGCTGGTGATTCAACTTTTCTTGACTATTTATAAAGCTAAGGGCCTGATTTTCTATGAAAACTATGAATTCTTTTGGTAGCAAGTAGTGTCTCCACTTTTTCAAGGATTGGACTAAAGCATACATCTCTAGGTCATAGGATGAATATTTTCTCTTTGCCTCATTCAAATTCTCACTGAAGAAAGCAATAGGTCTTCCCTCTTGATTGAGCATTTCCCCAATAGCCATGTGACTAGCATCACACTCCACTTGGAAGATGTTGTTGAAATCAGGTAGGGCAAGGACCGACTGCTCAACAAATTTTCTCTTCAATGTTTCAAAAGAGTTATCTGCTTCTTCTATCCAACTAAACCTGCACTTTCATCCTCCTTTTATGGTATCAAGCATAGGAGCACAAATATGGCTAAAGCCTCTTATAAAATTCCTATAGAAGGTAAGCCATGGAAACTTCTAACATCATTCATTGTTCTAGGTGTAGGCCAAGACAATATGACACTCACCTTTTCTTGATCCATTTTCAATTCACCATATGAGATTACAAACCCCAAATAAATGATCTCTTCCTACATAAAGAAATACTTTTCCAAGTTGATCATTAATTGTTCTTCATACAATCTTCTTAGGACCAGGTCTACATGTTTTAGATGCTCTCCTTTGGTTTGACTGAAAACTAGAATGTCATCTAGGTAGACTATAACAAATTTCCCTATGAAATCCCTCAAGAATTCATTCATTAACCTCATAAAGGTACTAGGTGCATTGGATAAGCCAAAGGGCATGACTTTCCACTCATACAACCCCTCATTTGTTTTAAAGGTAGTCTTCCACTCATCTTGCAGCCTAATCCTAATCTGATGATAGCCACTCTTTAAGTCAACCTTTGTAAAATACCTAGCACCCCCCAAAAAATCTAACAAATCTTCAATCCTAGGCATTGGAAACCTATACCTAATAGTAATATTGTTGATAGCTCTTGAGTTAGTGCAAAGCCTCCAAGTGCCTTCCTTTTGGGGTGCCAAGACTGCAGGGACTGCACATGGGCTCAAACTTTTGCCTATCAATCCAAACTCCAACAATTCTTCAACCTATTTTGCCATCTCAACATTATGATCCAGTGTGAGTTTGTATGATGCTTTATTAGGCAAGGTGGATCCAGGTATAAGGTCTATACAATGGTTTATGTACCTCATGGGAGGTAGTGACCTTGGCATTCCATCAGAGATGACACCCTTGTATTTGTCTAGTAGCTGCTGCACTGTAGGGTTAATCAACCTCAATCTATCCTCTTTCTTGTCTTCAGACCTCTCCACCTTTGTGACTATTGGAATAGGGATAAGGGCATAACAGATCATGCCTTCATTTGCCATGTTCTTCATGAACTGATTCCTTCCTAACACCAACACCTTTGCCTCCTTTTGTTTGGTCTCCTCCTCATCCTCCATTAAAGGTAGCAACTCAATCACCTTACCATCTTTGGTGATAGAGTATGTATTCCTAGCACCATCATGTTGTGCCTTCAAGTCAAACTGCCATGGTCTCCCAAATAGGAGATAGCAAGCATCCATCTTTGCAATGTCAAACATCAACCTATCTCTATAGGTTCCAATCTGGAATTCTACCCAAGCCTGCTCTTCCACAACACCTTGTTGTCCTTGTGTGAGTCATGAGACCTTGTAGCAGCAAGGGTGAGGTAGTCTCCTCAACTTTAGTTTCTCCACCATCTCTAGAGACACAAAGTTCTCAGTTGAAATAGAATCTATTAGGACCTTGCATACTTTTCCACCTGCTTTACAAGTGGTCTCGAATAGAGACTTCCTCTATGGGGGTTCTCTATCAGAGATCTTCATAGCAGTTACTGCTCTTCTAATCATCAAAGCTTCACCTCTTTCAGGGTAGCCATAGCTATCAGGGGTATTAACACTTTGGTATGTGTTTGCACTGGCCACACTTTCGCAGTCAGCCTCTAAAATCAAGTTAATTCTCCTTTCTCCCATGGAACTAGTAGGTTTATCCGGGCATCTATTGGCCATATGTCCCTCTTGATTATAGTTATAACATCTGATTGGACCTCTACCTTGAGATCTCCCTCTAAATGGTGGTCTTCTTCCTTTGGAGTTACCTCTCTGATTGAATCCTCCATTGGAACTACTCTCTTCTTTAGTGCCTTCTTGACTGGTTTCACTTTGGTTTCCAAAACCATTTCCCTTACTTATGAAAAAAATTCTTCCACTCCTCTGCTATCTTCCTCTTCCTTTATTGTTCTTCTCTTGTCTCCTTTTGATCTTCTCTTCCACCTTGATAGCAAGTTGATGGCATCTACCAATGATATTCGGGTAAGAAGGTTTAATTCTTCTTGAATGTTGTACCTTAATCCATTTAGGTACCGAGCAACTTTATCACTTTCATCCTCTTTTGTTTTAGACTTCATGCATAGCCTTTGGAACTCCTTAGTGTATGAGTTCACATCCATCTCCTTCTGCTTGAGATTTTGTCTCCTCTTATGGAGTTGTATTTCATAGTCTTTGGGTACATAGGCCTCTTTGATTAAGGCAACCATCCTCTTCCAAGAAACAATCTTGGGCTTGTTGTCCTTCTCTCTTTCCTCTTGGAAAAAGTTCCACCAAGCTAGGGTTTCTCCCTTCAACTTGGACTTTGCAATCTTCACCTTCTGGTGTCTTGGAATGTCTTCACATTCAAAGAAACTAGATAGGGAGTCTATCCAATCCACTACAACATCTGGTTCCATCTTCCCAGTGAAAGTTGGCAAATCAATCTTCTACTCCATGGTTCTCCTCTCCATGGATTTGAGGGCATTAAGGAAGTGCCTCTGGTCAGGAGGAATCACCTCTTCCTCTGGCATAGGGATCTCATCCTAATCCCCTTCTTCACCACTACCAGTGCCTCCATCTTCCTTCCCATCTACTCTACCTCTCAACCTCTCTAGCTCCCTCTCCATTTCCTTGCAAGAAGTGGTCTGTTCTCTCACAATCTTTGCCAATTCCATGTTGGTGATTGGTCCTTTAGGGACCTCTTCTTGTCCCTCTGACATCTCTCCATTCTCTATCTCCTTACCAAAACTGTTACTAGATCTGATACCACTTGACATAGAGACCTCCTTGTAACCTTCCAAACACCTTAAAATGTATGACACTAACCCCTCAAAACAATCATGGGATCCTATCAAGACAAGGCTCTACAACATTAGTTCAATCCTCTCACCATCTTTAAGACTCATACCTACTCAATCTTTGGTACCTTTCTCCAACACACTCTATGATACCTCCAAGGGTTGTTGATCATTTTCTTACCGGTTTTGGGTCATACAAGACTCCCCAAGGTCAGACCAAGCACCAGTTGAAAGGATTCATACCAATTCCTTAAGAAACCTACCCAATTAGGGCTAGTTGCTTGTAGCCCTTTTTAGCGAGTAAAGAGGCCTTAGGTTAAGACTTTCCCAAACACACTAGAAAAAAAATTATGGATTCAAGTACCCTTTTTGAAGTTTCACATATCCCCAAAAGGAAGGTTTAGGGTCTGACAAGCAAAGGTCTGAGCTGGTATGATGTTGGCAGTCCTAAAGGGCTAATTAGGCCTCTTTTGTGAAGCACCTATATTCAGATGAATGAATCAGCCAATTAAAATCCCATGGGCATGTGGGTAACCATAATAAATAAGGGTTTCCAGGGTTACACACCTAGAACCATCACCATTTGCACACAAGGGTAACTTTGTTGTTCAAGGTCTAGGTAGCCACATAGAGATGTCTACCTAGGGTTGCTCCAAACACACCTCTCCATTTCTCCTCCTGAAAAATACTCTTGGAATCCTAGAATAAACTAACCATACTTGCTTTTCACCAAATCCCATGGGTCTCAGATTGATACAGTGCAAGATATGGCCATGGAGGAGGAAAAACCCAAGGTAAACCTTGGTTTTCCGGGCACCTATAGTAAATGTTGAATATCAGGAGCAAACACAACTAGAACTTCAATCCAAATCCAAAAAAAAGTTAACTCTCCTCTCCAACCAATTGATATCATTAGGAATGGATCCCAATCCATACAGTACCGTACCACAGACCAAAACTTCAGAATTGCAGGAAAAACTAAATTCTATTAGTTTGTTGTCATCAAAACTCTTCTTTGTACAATCTCCCTTGGGAATTGGATCCACATGGTGTATAAACCATTCCACAACTACTCTCAACCTAAACCAAGAGGTTAGAGCCATTGGGGGAGTTTCAAATAAACAAAATGCAAAAAGTGCATAAAAGTTGTTCATGACAACTTTTGACAACTTTTGAAAAAGTTGTCAAAATGTCATCTTTCGCCTCCTAATGCCTTGGGTCAAGTCTAACCCCTCCTAAAACATCTTAAAAAAACTAAACCAACACATTTGATCCCCTATTGTCCAAAATTCCTAATTGGCTTATAGAAATGCCAAAATAGGAGTTTGGCTCACAAGATGGGGTTCATTATTACAAACACACAATGCATGATTGAAAACCTATACAAAACATTCTAAAGACATATTTGATACCTTATCCTCCCTTCCTAGAGTCTAACTTATCATCTTGAAGGGTTTGATGGGGTGCTCCTACACCACCCACATGCATAATATGCACACATTTTTCATGGCGTGGGATGGTGGGGGACTCATTTCTCTTTGACTTTTCTTGTCCCACGTGGTCAACCAATGCTCACCAACATGTCACACGATAGCAGGGGGCAATTTTTGGTTAGCCTTTTGTGTTATCCCATGAGGTAACCACTCTTTCATCCTTCCTAGCATGAGATAGCAAGGAGCATTGAGCTCCTTTGATTTTGCTTACCCCGTGAGGTCTTTCTATCCATACTTTTACGATGCGGGATAGTGGGATGCATGCTCATATAAAATGGGTTCCACATGAACACAACACAACACAACATAAGTGAACCACTAAGCCACCGACACATGGACAGATGGGGACCACTCAAATCTGAGATGACCTTTTCAATAAAACATGATGCCCTAAAAAGCAATGGGCCATTTAGTCGAACCACCATATCGGTCAAACTACCATGAACTGGTCGAACTGCCATGAATGGACAAAACTAAATCTCCAGTCCTCTTCTATCAAACTTGATGGGTCCAACACACAATGTGGCATATATAGATCAACACCAACATTGTCTTGCACTCTATAACCTATAGCATTTGTTTTGTTGTATAGCATAACTTGCATGTTATGCACATTACTTTCCAGCCTCTTGACATCCCTGTGACATTGATTGACATCAAGAACAATAATGCAAACATTGAGTGTGTACATCAACTGAAGGAACAATATAATAAAAATGTGAGAATGTGTATACTCAAGATTGATGATCTACCTCCCCAACTGTAATAATATGTATGCTATGAAAATCTTGAATGATCATAGAATCTGGAGTGAATTCAACACTTTTCCCTCTTAGATTTGTGTGAATGTTGTCATTAATATCAAACCCAGTGATCCAATTAGGACTGGATGTGATGTGGTGTGTTGTTGTTCTGACACTAGAAGTGGTTCCGATATTGCAGTTTGTGCATCAGTGGATGATATGTATGTATGTGATATGAAGCAGTAAGACAGGTATGATTGACATGAGTTATTTCTGGAAGACCCTCCTCTCTAGAATCTTGTGTTTTGTGTATCATGGTTTGTATCCTATTTTGGTATTAGTTATATCAGTTGTATTTCTATCAAAATGATTATATTTCATGGTTCTATACTCTAGAATATGTGGTATTTGTATCTTGAAGTTTGGGAGTTGTTATGCTTGGAATTTGTGCTTATGGGTCTGAGTCTATGGGTCCGACAAACCCTTGTTTTATTTTGATAATTGAGGTGTATGTTTCGGTGAATAAAGCATGTGAAGGAATCATGTAGAAGATCAATGAAGGCCAACTTGATTACCCTATTTTTGGTCAAGGCATTTGGTAGCATGTTGATCCAAACAAAGTATTATTGTGTAAACCATTTGTGCTTGGCCAACATAATGCTGTAGTATGTTCTTATATATATATATATATATATATATATAGATAGAGAGAGAGAGAGAGAGAGAGAGAGAGAGAGAGAGAGAAGATGTGTGGATGTGATATTGAGTGAAGTGTGTGAGTGACATAACTGTGGACAAAAGAGAAGTTGTAGTAAGAGAGCAGTATACAGTGTGAGCAGTGGAATATGATACATGAGAAAAGGTGTGTGTAAAGAAGAGTTAGAGTGAAGATAGTGTTGTAGTAATCCTTTACTAGATCTTCTCTAGGAAATTGTAGATTTGGAGAGATCCCTTACCAGTTCTATTGTGAATTGTTGTGAGTTGATATTTGAGCTTAACTTGGAATTGAATTCATGCATTTGGATATACAATTTTCCTCAGTTCATTCATTTCTATTGTAGTGAACATTCCAGTAGTGAGCCATTTTTGTAATCTGGCAATGAGCCATCTGGCAGTGAGCCATCTCATTTTGTAAACACCATATAAATAGCTATATTATCTTGAGAGTTAACCCTCTTCGTGTTTTTTCCCATTTGGGTTTTTCATATATAAAATCCGGTGTTCATTTTATGGTCATGTTATTTTTATTATTCATTTGCTATTTTATGTTAATGAGATTAATTGACGAGGTTAACATTTCAATAGTTTTAAAAGTGTGGGAATATTGACTCACCCCCCTCTCAATATTCTGGTTCATTCAACCATTCAACAATTGGTATAAGATTTGGTCCCTTGTTTGATAGCTTAATCACTTGAGGGAGATACTTGTTGGTTCAATCATGACACTAATGAGTATGACCAAATAGTATCATCTAGATGAATAATTTAAGACAACCCTTGAAGATCTAGAAAGAATGGAATTAGAGAATGAAGAATTGAAAGAAAATGTGAAGGTAGCAAATGAATGTGTGTAGAAGCTGAGAGAAAAAATTTGAAAGTTCAAATTGAGACATAAAAAAGTTAACAATCAATTGAAGGAGACAAATGAAACAGTTAAAGATTTGATGCTAAAGATTGAGGAGAAAAACAAAGTGGAAGAAACCCTAAAAGAATCAATTAAACTAAAATATGAAGAATGTGAGAAGTTGGAACAAGAAGTGAAGAAGTTGAAGGTAGAGAGTAAAGTTCTTGAAAGTAGCAAACTATTAGAAGACCTAATTAACATGTAGAAAGCCCATTTAGACAAGACATGAAATGGATTTCAAACTAGTGAATGTTCAAATTAGAATGATAATTTGGTCCTAATATACCTATATACCAAGCACAATTAAAGAAGGAGGCGAACAGTGAAAGAAAGCCTGATATACCAAAATTCAGTGCAAGCACCTCTTCCTCTGGTAACTGCGCTTATTGCTTTGGCTCAAGGGGAGTTTTCAAGGCAAATCACTCAAACCCCCTCTCTCCAAAGTAGTACATGTTGTTGATATGATATGACTATGTTTTAGATATAATATGGTAATTCAATGTTTGTGTTGACATCATCAACAAGACACATTTTGGTGGAAAAACCCTAGGATAAATTGATAAGATAAATTTGGGAATTTGAGATCATTTTCATCATTATGCGCAAATAATTGTTTGAAGAGAAAGTGTGAAGTTAAAGAGCAAAGAGCGGAGAATCAAAGCAAGTAATCATGGAATCGAAAATGATTGTTAGAGAATTTAGCAGCGGAAGTTTTTCAGACTTTGGAACAAGGTACAACTAGATGATTTTGACACTAAAAAGGTTAGAAAGATGAAAATAAGTTTAAGTGAAGTAGATTTGTAGAAAGTTAAGGAGTTAAGTCATAAAGGAATGGATTTGTGGAGTGAATTATCATGGTTCAACAATAAGAACATGATTAGATTAATCTTGAGTCATGTGCAGAATGGTTGTATCATGTTGGATAAACCCTATCCGATCATGAAGGACATTATTTCAGCTATTACAAGTCTATACGACAATGGGAGTGTACCCGTTAAGAAGACTGTGAAGTACAAGTGGAAACACTGACTGATGTGGCAGGAGACCAAAGAGCATTATTAATTGATAAAATCATCAATTAGGCGATTGTGAGGTATGTTGCATATGGTATATCTGACAAGATTTATTTCAGGAATAGGGAAGGTTCCACTTTAGCTATTGTTGTGTATGTTGCGCATATGATTTCGATGGAAGATGTTGTATTTGATTTGTGTGAATTGTTGAAGAATAAATTGTTAGAGAGCTTTAGAATGACATGAGATCAAGGTTACTCCCAGTTTGGATCATTTATTGTATGTTTGCCAATGTATTGTTTGGGATCTTTATCAACAAAGAAAAATGTGATATGGGAATCTAGAGTCCTAGTTGCTAGGCAGCTCTTTTAGTATCTTAATGGATTGGAAAAGAGAGAAGAAGCTTGTGATGTTTACTTTAAGTCATTTCTAGATATATTGTATGTTGTTCTAGTATCGCTTGCTATAGGTTTTTCTATGGAGAGTTTGACCTTCGAAAAGAGGAAGCTAAAAGAGATTGTGTCATCTGGTTCTTTGGAACATGAGAGAAGCAAAAATAATTGAAACAAGAAGTAATTGAGCTAGATGATTTGAAATACCATGTGATTAAGGAAGAATTAGAGATTGTAGAACAAGAAAAAAATGATTTAGAAGCCAAAGCTAATAATATGCAGGATTTATTGGAGAAATGTGAAGATGGTAAAAGGACTTTATCAAAGTCCATAAATGAGATGAGAGAATGTATCAATAGCACCAATAGAGTTTATATATATTTGCTACAATGGCTGGTCAATATGGTGAAGCACAAAGAAAGAGTCAAATTTGTTGAATAAGAATTGAGTTCTCTGGGTAAGTCATTTAATTTTTTTGAGAGATAAAGATGTGAATTCCTTGGAGTCTAAATTGTTATTTTTGCAGAGGAAAAAGGAATATGATGTGAATGTTTTCTATAAAGTTAAGGATATTGTTGAAGCTAAAATGGAACATTTCTCAGTATTGCTTGGTGATGCAGTTGAGTATGAGAAAAATATGATTGCTCCAGATATTTTTTCCCATGCTATTGATGTGTTGGTAGAGTGCATAAGCTTATATGTTAGCATTAAATTGGTTGTTCATTCCTGGAAGGTTCTCCTTCCAAATCTTAAGGAGAAATACAAGCAGCTATTTCAAAAGAAAAACAATTAAGAATCATTTTTGGTTGGCATACAATTTTGACATTCTTTTTATCGTTAAAGACATTTATTTATTTTTTTCTTTTTCATCAATGGAACCCTTTTTCATAAATGGAGAAATAAGGAGAAAGGTAAATGGAGATATGAGTTGTATGAGTTAGGGGGAGTTATATGCATGCAGACATATTTTTAAGATTATTCTTTTTGAGATGTTTAGTGATGAACAAATTTCAAATGAAGAGACCATACTTTGTGATGAAGCCATATGATGTGAAGCTCCAGAACGAAGGATCCATCTTCTTGACTCAGAATATATAATTGTAACAAGTGATTTCCCCTTTTGTTTCTTTGAATTTAAATTAGATGAAGATGAATTATCATTTGACGTAGTTGAAGATAAATTGATTTTATTCTTTGTTAAAAGATGCTTCAACTCATCAATTTGTTTTAATTTGATGTTCATCATGCTCAAATTTCTTGCAATATGCACAAGTGGGCTTCTCCTTTTTGAGGAAGATTAAAATTCTTTTTTGGACTGTAGTACCCCTACTTGTTTGAACTCATTAGACTCATATTTTATTATTGTTTGTTTTTAGTGGATACATTACCATGATATGCTATTCAGATTTGTATGACATTATGCTTTATCTGAGGATAAGATGTATAATTTAATTGTAGTATTTCAGTATTTGTCATTTATGATATTTTATGGATTATTGCTATGTACTGACATTTTACTTTATCTATGCAATGTGTAATTTATGTTGTGTGTTTGTGAGTGTATTGGATGCAAGGGGACGATTTTCCTTCACTCATTTATGTGAGATAGAGAACGTCGTGATTCTCCTTCATCGGTGTGTATGCCGTGTTTTCTATATTGTATATATATGCATGTGTGGTTCGGTGATGCAAGATATTGCAGGTACAAGTACTGGGTAGGTACGGGGTATCATCTCCACCTGGCTTCACAGGTCTGAGCGTGCCTTATATTTTCTGATGGAAGTGGAGGAGATAGTAGTTGACCCTATTTTACTCAGTTAAACTCATATGAGTGTCATCAGTTGGTCGTCTTGTTAGTTTGTTCGGCCTTCGTATTTTGTCGTTTGGTCTTTTTATGAGTATTTTCTTGAGTTTTGTTTAATTTGAGTGTTTTAGTGGATTTAATTAATTAATTAATTAAGTTTATGGAATTATCTCATAGTTGTATTGTTTATGCATTGAGATTATAAATTTAGTTAATTAAAAGAAATTATTAAATTAAGTTGCAAGCTGCACGATATTAGAAATATATTTTTATTTAAATGAAAAATAAATTAGATTAATTGTTTTTATTATTTCCTAAAATTTTAATTAAATAGATGAATAAAAGGATTAATTAGAATTAAAATATTGTTTTAATTCTTTATTTAGAAAATTAATTAATGTGCATGAGAAAAGAAAAGAAAGAATAATGATTTTTAATTATTGCATGTTAGCTTATCTTTTGTGATAAATTTAGAAAAGAAAAGAAAATTACTATTATTCTAAATTTAGGTTTTTTGTGAAAAAGCTATTGAACCTAGAATTTTAGTTTAAATAGGGGTATAGGTCTTTATTTTAGTTTAAATAGGAACAGGTCTGGAATTTAGGTGAAGGAATTTATTGGAAGCTTATTGAAAACGTTAGGGCGCTTCTACAGATTTCTTCTAGGAAAGCTATACCAGGTTGGATGAATTCTTAGTTGTGGGTTTTAGCAGATATTTCTATTTTTCTCTGTTTGATGTGTGTGTATAAAATTATTGTCGAATATAAACCCTCTTCTGGTGAATTCGATTTTATTTTAAAATCCATGCCTGATGTGTTTTTCTAGTTATGGGAAGGATGTAATTTTGAAAACATTGAGAAAATTATTTTATTCTCTCTGGTTTGATTTGTACTAATAGTCCTTTAAATAAATCTTGTGGTTTCTTGGAAATAAATTTAATTGTGAATTAAATTTATTTGATTATCTAAATTTTAAAAAAGTTGTGTTTGAAATAAAATTATGTGAAGGAGTTTTCAATTTATAAGAAATTTTAAAATTCTATGGGAATCCTGTAAAATGATTTTTTTTGGTGTTGGAAATTAATATTTTAAAAAAAATATATAAAAAAAGGTAGGGCATACTACCTATGGTAGCATCCGCTACCGACGGTAGCAGCTGCTACCTACGGTAGTAGTGCTACCGGTCGGTAGTACTAGCTACCGACGGTAGCATAGGCTACTGTGTGGTAGCTTAGGCTACCGTGCCAAGGGCTATAAACAAGTTTTAACGTGTGTTTAATTTTTAATTAATTTCTAACCCCTGTGCGTACTGCGGTATGGCTGTTTCGTGTTTCGTACCTAGGGGTTGGATAAATAAAATTTATTATGTGTTATATTATATATGTATATAAATAGATATATGTATATTCATATATGTGTTTATATATATATATTTATATATTAGATATGTTTTTCTTATGGTAGTTATTATAATATTTTAAATGTTATTTTAAATATTATTTAATTACAGTTTGGAATGTTTCAGAAATAGAGCTTATAATTTCTATAAATATGTTGAAAATACATTAGGAGAATTATTTTTATTTTAAATCTTTTTGGACAAATGACAAGAAGGATGTTTTTGTATTAAATAGTTGTATTTTCTCGTTATTGGAAAAATCTTTATTTGCAACTAATTTATGCTTTGGTTGTTTTAAGAAAAGATTGCTTGTATTAGGATCTTGTGTAAATGGTGTTTTCAATCAAGCTTATATTTCATTAGTATTTTGGTTGAATTGTCATTGCATCCTATGACCAGGTGTTGTTGTATAACCTTTTTGATATGAGTCATTGTGTGTTTTTGTCCAAATGGTCAATCTTGGGTTAGTATTTGTGTATCCTTCACCTGTGCTTGTCAAGATTATTTATGGTTGTCTGTTTCGCCATAGAGTTCTCGTAAAGAGAGACATTTGCTATTAGTGTCCTATGAGAGAGAGTGGCTTTTGAGCGGGGGTCGTGCCCGAAGTGGATGACAGGATAACCCGTCGAAAGTTAGTTAAAAAGTGATAACATAATAATATATTGGGGGGGGGAGTGAGATAAATATTAATTAAGATAAGTGTACCTCGTGCATAGGTGAGTGCTTGTATAGGGCTCATAATGTTACAAGAAGGCCTGGAATAGCAAACTTACCACCTTGTCTTCATGAAAGGATTGGTAGGGTCTGCATGAGACTTAGTTGGAACCGAAGGCTCGGGAGAGGTTACCAGGAAAAACCCAGGATGGGGGCCAGAACCTATGGAGGCTGTACCATGGTAACCATCAAGCTATGCGATGACACTCTCTCCTTAGAGGCACTAGTGTTTTGTGAGTTGAGTCACATGGATGTTTGTAGAGTCTTGTAGTCCTTTCGTACTTGTCTTACTTTGCTTGCTTGAGGGTTTTCTACTATCTCCTAGCACGGTGGGTTGGTTCCATTTCAGGATCACATGGTCGGGTGGTAGTGCCACTTCCCATCGGATGTTCTGGATTGTATCTTCAGGCGAGGAAAGGCTTCGCTAGTATTTTCTTGGTTTGTGGTTTATATACCAGCTCTTGTTCGAGATCATTGTTCAGTTGAGACCTTGTGGTCATTGTATCAGACTTTTATGTAACCTTGATATTGTAACTTTGTAATCAGTGGTATTATTGGAAGCCATGTATTTATGGATATTGTAATATTATGTCAGTGAAATGAATGTTATTGTTTTGATCTTATGTTTAAATGGTTTATGGAAATTGGATACATTGGAATACTTTTATTTCTTTATTATGAAATTTGGATGTATGTGTAGTTTTAAACTTAAGTTTTCAATTTATCTAATTAAATGGATTAACTGTAGTGTTAATATAATCTATGAATTAATCTTCATTGGTAACCCTTAGGAAAACATATGTTAGACTTCTGTTGTGTTATTAAACATGCAATGGTTTTAGTTAGTGCACTTAGTCTTTAAAAAAAATTTATTTCACCCTTTAGTTGCCTAGTTGTGTTGTTTTCCTTTAGGGTTCCTGGCGGGGCATTACATTTGGTATTAGAGCCCAAGTTTCAACACTGGGTACTCTGGGTTTGTAGTGTGCCTTTCAGTTGACCATCTTGCTTAGGTCATAATGTTTGTATCTCTCTTGTCTTATCCTTGCTATGGATCTGAACCATTTTCTCTTTTATGGTACCAGGTCATGGCTAGGAAAGCTAGAGGAGGTGGCCGTACGGGTGGTCATGAATGAGGCAGAGACCTGGCTCATCGGTTTAGACCGGTGGTTTGCTATGTTTCCATACAGTAGCAACACCAAGGCGAGATGTGCTATTATGCATCTCAATAAATTTGCTTCAATCTGGTGGAGATTAGAGGAGGAGAAGATTGGTGTATGCATTAAAACCATCACTTGGGAACTATTTCTGGAGAGATTCAGGGAACGATTTCTCTCACCCCAGTGGAGGTAGACTTGAGCAGATGAGTTTTATGCCTTGCGTCAGTATGGGATGACAGTAGACCAGTATGAGCATAGATTTTATGAGCTCAAACAATACACCGGAATTGGTAATGACGAGGCTATGCTTGTCCAACATTTTCTAAGAGGTTTGAACGATCGTATCAGTGGAGGTATGAGGGTATTCGAGCCAGCTTCAATGGAGATAGCCATGGCAAAGGCCAAATTAGTTGAGCTGAACCTTAGTCGTGCACTTGGTGGTCAGATAGGTGTGCAGATAGGAAGTGCACCTACCAATGGAAATAAAGCTCGGGGAAATCAGTCCCAGTCAGCTACACCATTTAGAACTCCTCAAGTACCTGCTAAGAGTGGGCAACAACAACAGCAACAATAAAAACCAAAACAGTTCCAGGGCCAACAAGGTGGCAATTCTCACTATAAGAAGGGCAGAAATTGGCAGAGGGCCAAACAGGGCTCTACAAGGTAGGCCTCGCAGAGTGCATCTCATGCCCCTAGTAAGGGAAGTTTCCAGAAATCTAGTGGACCGATAGGTAATAGAGGAGCTTGCTTCTCTTGTGGGCAGTTTGGTCATAGAGCTGCACAGTGCCCTCAAAATTTCCACAACATAGGTAGTTAGAGGCCAGCAACATCTGAACCTATAGTGGGAGATGCAAGGAGATCCCATAGAGTATTTGCAGTGGTAGATGACCGCCAAGCTGATCATCAGGGTACAGTTATTGAGGCAGCAGGTATGTTGCATGGAACCCCTATCTCTGTACTTTTTGATTCTGGTGCTTTAGATTCTTTTATTTCTTCTTCCATTGTGGAACGATGTGGACTTACGTCTGCTAAGCAGGTGGATAAGTGGCAAGTAGAGTTGGCTACAGGTGTCCATGTTTCTGTAGATGCCTTTGTTCCTAGTTGTGAGTTGAGACTAGGAACCATAGTTACTTCAGTTGACCTTCAAGTTATTCCTTTGGGTTCTTATGGAGTTGTATTGGGGATGGATTGGCTATCATCTCATAGTTCTTGGGTTGATTGTCGCAAGAAGACAGTAGTGTGTTTAGATGATCTTGGCAGAGAAGTGGAGATTGTTGGAGTACAGAGGCCGATATCCCTGCATATGATCTCCGCTATGAAACTTAAGTGGTGCATGTGTAGAGGATGTCAGCTTTTTACAGTCACTCTTGAGGAATTGGATGAGTCAGAGAGGCAAGAAATCACTCTTGATAGCCACCCTATTCTTAGAGAGTATGCAGACATGTTTCCATTAGATATTCCTGGTATGCCTCCAAAGCAAGACATAGACTTTCGTGTCAATTTGGTTCCTGGTGCAGAACCTATTTCGAGAGCTCCATATCGGATGACTACTCAGGAGTTAAGTGAGTTGAAATTGCAGATAGAAGAATTACTAGCAACCAATGTTTGTGATTTGGAAGTCTTGATGATACCCAATTGAATTATCTTTGCTTCTTCTTGGATTAGAAGATTGAAAAATGCATCAATAGTGGGCTCAACATATGCAAATCCCATAGAAATCCTATTGGTATGAAAGACAGAAACAAAAATGGAATACTTGGGAAGAATCAACTATAAATCCTTCTTGATAATCTTGCAATCCTTTAGTTGTGTTCTTAGTTGTTTAATCTTGGAGATATAGTCTTGGATGTGGTTGAAATTTTTTGGATCAAGATTCATTGAATATCATTTTCAATCTAATAACCCCTAATCTTATTTGTTTTACCATATAAACTTTCAAGAGTCTTCCAAGCCTCCTTAGGTGTCTTGCTTTATTCAAGACAAAATTATAAATAAAAAGAGACTAGTGATGAAATGTATCCAAAAGCTCTCTCATGATTGATCTAACACAAAATTATAAATAAAAAGAGACTAGTGATGAAATGTTAGGAGTTCAATTTGAGTCTTCCCCATTATACTAACACAAAACACAAGAAATAAAAACACCACAAGATCACACCCCCAAATTCACTCAATCAATGATCCCCCCCCCAAAATATGATGGTGGCACTTTATATACTAGTGCATTTACAATGATGGAGTTGTTTTCCAAAGTTTTACAATGTCCAAAATTGGACCCAAATACTGAAAGTAAAAATTAATCTCAAAATAAAAACCTCAAAATAGCACCAATGTGTAGTGCTTAGTAAAATATCAACTTTCAAAAAAAGAATCACCTCGATTTGCGATCACATGTAAAAATTATAATTATTTGAAGTTGAAAAAACTGGGATTGTCCTTTAGATTTGTTGAGAAAACTAGAGACCTAGAAATTTTAGATCATTTAAGCAGAAATTGATCACTCCACTATGAAGCCAACAAAATTCTACCCCAAATAAAAAAATTTCTCTAAAAAATTCTTTTGTATGCTCGAGATATAGCTCATAGAAGTTCAAGTGCAAAATTCATAACTCCAATGGTAAGGGGTAAATAATTTCAAAAATAAATCTTTGCCAAATTTAGCAAAGTTTTGCTAAATTTGAAGAACTACTAACTTGAGGAACTCCCAATCAGTTTAAAAATCTGCCAATTTGAAGAAACCTCCAAAAGTATTGCTAATTTTAGCTAAAGCACCAAATATACCAGTTAATGTAGCAATATCACCAAATGCTTGGCTCAAAGGCTGAGGCATGCAATAGACATAGAGGTTGTATGTGCACGTACATTTTAATTTTGAAATTTTATTTCAATTTTTTATAATATTAAAAACAATTAAATGAGGGATGGGGGCCACAGCCTCACCCCAAACTACAAGAAAGGGGCCCACGACTTGTACTAGGTGTGGTGCTTTGTACCCGCAAAATATACTAGGCATAGGGCTCGAGAACTTGTGCATGTAGTTTCTCGCAGTACCTTCGGGTACTTGTATTTTTTTTCAAAAAAATTTCAAAATGAATTTTTTTTTTCTCAATTTTATTTTGCTTAAAAAAAGGACCTGCACAAAATGGTTATAAAAAAATTAAAAAACTGCATACCCACACACACACAGATACACAGATACATATACACATACACATACACATAAATGTACATATCTGCATATGTATATGTATAAGTATATATATGTGTATATGTATATGTATATGTATGTGTATGTGTATATGTATATGTATATATGTGTGCGTGTACAAACACACACACACACATATATATGTATATATATTTATTATAGACAAAAAAAAAACTAATTTAATTTTTTCTAAAATTCGTACCATTTGTAGGTGGGGTTATATAGTCCCACCTATAATTAAAATTTTTTGCCTCGAATTTGACTTTCACCAAAATAGAGAGAATTTTATATCAAAATTCGTTTGTTCAGTCTTCTAGACTTGATAGCCATGTCCTTTTTTTTACTGGAAATACACCCAACAAAAGCTCAATGGTGAATTTATCCCAAATTTAAGAAGGGGCTTGCAAATCTAGAAGATCTAATACCATGCAAGAGTCACTAATGGACTCAGTCTCCCAAGAACACCAAGATCAACCTTCTACATGAGAGCAACAATGGGAATGAAATGCTAGAATATGGTGTAATAACATATTAATGATATTATCACACTCCAAATGATATAATATGAATTGACACTCCCTTGTACTGATTGAGTTGATATGAACTCATTTGAATTAACTCATAAGGGAGAGGTGAGAGTTGATTATATAGTAGAATGTGGGCATATAATTGCAAGAGGGATAATAACTCCCAAATTCCCAAATTAGATGGGAGTTTTACCTACCTGGAAAATACCAAACATGTGGCATAACTTACTTAGAAGGAGACAACATAATGGTTATGTGAGGTGGCATAAGAGGCCAAAAGAGGGTGTGAGACTCAACCACCCATGTGTGGGTGAGAGTGACACATGTAATTGATGGATTACACCATGTGTCCTCACATAAATCACTTATCAACCACGTTCCTTATATCTAAGTATGCTTAATAATAAATAGGAAAAATAAATATAAAAAACCTACACTAACACATTTGGAGTCTCAAGTATTTAGTCTTTCACTTGTGGGTTGTCCGTTTTCGATAGTTTAATATTACCTTGAGGTTGAGCATTATACTTGTATTGTTATGCATGATGACACTTTATTACTTAAAAAAAAATATTTCCATGCCTTTCTGATGTAATTTACTCTTATCCTCTAGGGCCCCTTAGTTGGGTGTTACATGTGGTATTAGAGCCCATGTTGCAACATTGGGATATCTGGTTATGTTATTTCCCATGAAGTTGATGTTTTCAGTACATTGTTGCGCAAGTGTTTTCTTTGTGTGTTAGTTATTAGCTTTTTTATTGGGTGCCTTGAGTGGCATGTTTGAGAGCTTAGGATGAATCAATCCAAGTAGCACATGGAGGAGGAAGAGTACCTCCTAGATCATATGCACATATCAGGGATGGATGAATACTCCTATGTGAGAGCCTCTCGAGTGGGCTAAGGATCAAATGTTGGTGCATTTCTCTGTCTGAATGAGCTCTTGTTTGGCCTTGGTGTAGTCGGTGTGTGTGGATGCTTTTGGTGATAGTGGTTGTGTTGCCTCATTTGACCTAGCATGATATTGGTGTAGTGCTTTTTTTTTGGGGTCTTATTGACCCTCTTATGTGCCAAGGAGCTCCCTCTTATGCGAAGGTCTCCTCAATGATTGATTTTTTCTTTCATGGATGTTAAAGGCTCTTGAGTGGCCTTGTTTTACTGTACTCCTAGTAGGATGAAATAATTTTTTCTTTGATTGAATTTGACTAAGATGCTTATGATTGACTCCTAATGGATCTTTTCT
Source organism: Cryptomeria japonica (assembly GCF_030272615.1). Classification (NCBI taxonomy): domain Eukaryota; kingdom Viridiplantae; phylum Streptophyta; class Pinopsida; order Cupressales; family Cupressaceae; genus Cryptomeria; species Cryptomeria japonica. Next base: position 362,902,245 of record NC_081410.1, on the reverse strand, counting down.
TACTGCATGGTGTGATATTGCATTTAGGTGTGACAAAAGTGGAAGTAATTCATGCTTAGAATACGTTGAGAATCATTTAACTTACATTGCATATATTTTTCCTCATATTTGTAAGGATGCATTATTGTATTTATAAAAAAAATTTAAAATGGTTAATAAAAAGTGATGTGTTGATATTGTTATGACTGAATTAGTATGCATGGTGTACCAACATCTACAATAATGTATCATTGCATAAATGAAACAAAAAATAATAAGTGGAAAAATTTGTAAACCATCATGGTAGATCAACTGGGTTAAGGACCTATGTCCCTAATTTTCTTTATTTATCACATTTGTATGAGCATTTATGTGGTTCCATAGTCTTGTGGCATTGATAAGATCATTGATTCATCTGCATTATGCACATCTTGCATCGTGACCCTAATATCGTAGTGTGTTGATTTCCCCTTTATGAGTGTAACATAAGGTGTAAAAAAGGGCAATTGGCAATGTTGGCCCTTTCCTTGTGAGGACCTTAATTGCTCAAGTGGTAAACATATCTACTTGCTACTTCTTAGGTATATGACAAGGACTTCTTCAAAAAAGAGGCCACCAACATTGCAGGAAGGATGCAAATGATTCTCTCTCCCTCTGTTTGGTAGCACACAGGTCCATTAGAGTTAAGGATTGTCAATGTTGTGAGAAAATTGTGCGATAAATTTTTCTACTAGGTCTCCCCATGATCATATACCCGGTGGTAGATGGGAGAACCATTCTAGAGCTTGACCTCCTAGACTTTGAGGAAAGAGTCGCATAAGGTATGTATCCTCACCCACAACCTCTATATAGGTGGTAAAAAATTCTTGAATATGATATCTAGGATCTCCTTTTCTCTTATATTTTTCAAACTTGGGAACTTCAAAGTTCAAAGGAAAGGGTGACATATACATCATCTGATCAAAGGGGTAAGGACAAAGATATTCCATGGTGTATCTCTTTTTTATGTTTCTATTTGAAGGTTAGACATCTATAGTTATAAATTTTGAATTTCTTGTACAAGGATCTATGTTTGTATCAAAGGCATCTAAGCAACCTGGTTGAGGATAATGAAAGGATTGGTGTTTTTATATGAAGGAACCTATTGGAAAGTAGAATGATTGGAAAGCTGAGAATTATTGAAGCTATTTAGCAGAGTGAAGTAGATGAATCGAGTATTGACATTGAGTTACATTCTACCAAATGGGTTGTGTAGGCTCGGGTTAAGTTGTCAAATGTTCTAATTGCTATAAGTCAAGCCCATAAGGACATAGGTGGGAGGTTTCATTATGTTGGTCATTGATCCTACAAGGACAAAAGTGAGAGACTATGTTGCACATGTTATTTCTTGGGTTGTAGCACTGACACTCATCTGAGATAAAATATTAGGGTTGGTTTGAGTGTTTGAGGATGACACATTAAGATTTGAACTTTGACCCAAGGACATGGTAGCTTGAGTCAACACAACATTGTGTTGGAATCAAGGGAACACTGAGAGGGGGGGGGGGTGAATTAGTGCTCAACAAATTTAACTTTAACAACATGATCTTACAACCACTTTATGCAAATCAAGAAAAGTAAGTGCATAAACAAAAATCCAAGATCAACAACACCATAACACCAATATTTTTACATGGAAACCTGGTTAAGGTAAAAACCATGGTGGGATTCAAACCCACAATATTAATATACTATATTAGAAGTATAAAAAATATTACATAAGGGGAATGCACATGCATTCAGATACACTACCTAGAGCTCATTTCTCAATTACAAATAAAGGCTACAACCCAGAAGGCTGACTACCTTACAAAATCATTATAAGAGATACAAGAGAGTTTGAACTATTTAATAACATCAACAAATGCTTGATTAAATAGTTATGATTAAGCACACAATACATGATCACACTCTGCTCTGCTATGATATTCTACATTATATCGGAGCACAAATCTCTCAAATACGCATGTGAAACTATGCATAATTGCTCATAAACATTTCTTACATCACCACTGGCATACCAAATGATCATATCAATCTAACTACTATATATGCATCATCAAATTAAATCAAATCCAAGTCAATCCAAAGACCGCATAACACACAACATGAAATGTGTTATCCAAGTCGGCTCAATCTGATCCAAAAAACAACTAAGCAGACCAAAAATTGATGTCCAAATGCTTCCCATATGTCGGCTCATCAACCTTGAACACACAAATAACCATAAAAAATACTCCGCACGATCCGCACAATGAATCTTCACACGCTACTGGACCAAAACACTATTCTACTAGAAAAACCATCTAATGGATCTTCCAACCAACACCATTTACTCAACACTTGATGCTACAAACCTGAAATAAGGTAAATTTCATATCAACAATACATCTCCCAGATCCGCAAAGGAAAATACTTAACCAAAATAAATTGTTGATCACCAAACTGTACAATCTGTCGGATACACTGTTCTTCTTACTGGACCTCGATCAATCTTTCAGAATAAATGAATTATGAACTATGGATTGGATATCTGACTCAAGTTTCCATCAATGACAACATCTAATCATCAATGTAGTGTCTCTTGCCAAAAATCTCCCCCTTTAGCATTAATGGCAACACTTAGTGAAAAATGACTAAGTGGATCGGATCAAAACCAAAATCAAATTGTCGGACTCAAAAGAATCAAAGAATAAAGAATGTCCCCCTAAGATCAACATTTTTAACTCATCTATTCTCCCCCTTTGAAATCAATGACAAAGGTATAGTTCTAGAAATAAAAAATGTTATTTACACACATGCACACACAATCCTTATACACACAAAAAATTGAAGATATTAGCATAAGAATTCTTCAATAAGTACAAGTGGTTGTCCTAGCCTTTCTGCAGATTCTCCAATATGGTTATGAACCCACTAAGAAAATAATATTTTGCCTCTACTATCTTTACATCATTCAGATCACCACTGGATAATGCATCTTGAGTATCTTTGAAGGCACTCTGCATAATGTCCAACTTAGGAGTAATAAGACTCCCAACTTCACTAACTCTCCAAATTATTTTTTCCCAATCATGGTTCAAATTTTTTATTTTCTCAAGTAGAGATATTACTTGATTCTCATGACTACTCAATGATGTTATCAAGGAACCAACTAATTGAGATATGCATTCAAGCTCATTCTCATGGACCTTAGACTTCTTCTCAATATCCACAGTGTCTTTTGCATCAGTCTTGATTTCAACCTTGACCTCCACTTTTTCCTTTTTTGCATTCTTCTTAGGAACTGGAGGGTCAACTACAATAGCTAGAGGATCCTCAATCTTTTCCTTTCCTTCCTCAGCTTTCCCTGTGTCCTCTTCTCTAACTTCTTCTTGCACATTGAACTTTGCATGCTCACTTGTCTAGACTTCTAGAATCTAAGTGTCATCCACTATCTGCCCAGCTTCCGGATTGACTTGTGATGTTATGTCCTATTTTTCTGGATGAAGTTTAACCTACCCTTTAGCCTTATTTACCTCATACTAATTATCTAGCAAAACTTTTGTCAAAATCTTTTTAGTCTCCTTGGCAACTTCATCTATCTTTCCTAACATGATTTTGTTTACCCCGTGTTTACTCCTGAGTTTGTTCTTTGCTAGTTTAAGCAATCTATCTATCTACTCTGTAGTAATGACTAAACATAAGCTGACCAACACATATTCATTTAGTCTCTCATCTTCCTTATTAGATGTTTGTCTTCTAGCATCCAAAATGTCATACAAGCTCTTGGGTATAACTATCATTAGTTTAATCAATGTTTTACTATAAATATTTAGGTATTCTGTAGTAGCCTCTTCTAGTGTTCTCTTACCGGATTCATCAAAATTGTCATACCACTTAGATAGTGGTTTCAAGTTACCATTTTTTACAACTTCATTAGCAATCTGTTCTAATGTTATAGGAAGAACAATAGTGAATTGTCCTTGTTTTAAAGCTTCATAAAACTCAGATGCCTTAGATTTCTTACCAGATCTTGTTCTATCGGATGGCTTCTCTTTTGTGATCTTGGTGACTTTTGGAGTTTGGGACTTCACTTCCTTCATGTCTTCATCAAATTCAATCTCTTCTTCATCCACAATCACAAATGTGATTGTCTTCCTCTTCTTTTCACCACCGGCTTGATTGAAGATTTAGGCTTGCTTGGTGGCTTTGCAGGATTGGAGGAGGGAGTTGTGCTTCTAACTTGCCTTGGCTTAGGCTTAGGCACTTCTTGTTTTTCTTCCTTCTTCACAGACTGCTCCTCAGATAGAATATTTTCGGACAACTTTCCTTTTTATTCCCATACTTTCTGCAAAATTCTCTACTTCTTTCTGAACCTTCTTCTGAATCAATGATTTCTTACCGTTGATGAAGTTTTAAACATTTATCCTTGTATGTTATGAATCTTTCCTCATTGGAGTCTATTGGTTTTCTCAACATATGTTGTTCATACATTCCAAAATTTGTTCTTCAACCTCATAGCCCATAGGCATGATCCATACGGTCTGAGGCTCTTTAGCCTCTATCAAACACTGATTAGTATCTACCATGAAGAAAAATGTGTCTTTATATTTTTGTACAATAAACTTAGGTATCCTTTCCCTATCATGCATTTCCTTCTGGAAGTTCTTGAAATAACCCTATAGATTCTTTCTTCGGACCTTGGAGTCACCAGAATTGTATAGGTGTTCCTAGATTTGAACTCCTACAGGTATATCAAATGCCCATTGCATTGGACCAACACTTGAAATCTCTTTGATAAAGTAGAAAAATAGACATAGAAGAAGTATTTTGAATTTGAAAGGATGTTTCTTATTTTCTTTGATCTTCTTAATATTCTTGACAAGCTCACTCCAGAGAAGTTTACAAAGATTATATTTCTTTTTCTTTCTCATCATCTCATATGTGTTCCAAAACATCATTAATTATCATCGCTCATTTGTCAAATTTTGATCCTATCACATTGGTTACAATGTCTTTCTTCATAGCTTTTAGGGATGGCGGCTCTCTAGTTGCACATAATCTAGTTACAGCCGAAATGACTATCTTGGTGATTTTTGTGGGGCTTATCCAACTAGACAAATTCATCATGAAATAGACTCAAGATGAACCAAATCCATTCCTATTCATATAACATCAAAAATCTAATGAACTGCGCAAAACCCTTGTTCTCCAATTCTTGAAATTCCAATTCTAATACCAAACTCTTGTCTACTAGATAATTGTTATATAGATTCAATATTTGTGAGCTGCCTAATTCCTCAATGGGGTAGTGTGTATATAACCTAATATCTTCACTATGCAGTACTCTATAGGGCATCGATGAAAATGTTCTCTAAGGATCGTCTTCCATCAAAATGAATAGATGATTCTTGAAGATCGGGCATGCACACTCAATGATTTCAACAACCAAAGGAGTTGCAGTACCAGGTGCAACCATCTTAAAAAATTCAAATTTTTAACTTCAACTGAAAAGGGGTTTCATTGTTAAATACCTTTCAATCGGACGCAAGATCGCATACCAAATCTGAATATCTCTTCTGAATCTCTACAAATTCTCCTTTACTGTGCTCTTCTGCTCTTCCGCTTTGAATGCAAGGTGAGAAATGAATGGTTAATTCTTTTTTATCCTTCGCATACCTAACTTTTCACTACAATAAATGCACTTAACCGTAATACTTCTAGATACTCTTCATTTCACAAATATCTTCTGCGGAGCTTCAGATTCTTTCAGAAATCCATCATAAATATCTGTAATCATCATATATACCTCTGTAACCTACTAGAATCAGGCACAAATATTAGACATCGAGTTTTAAATATTTTCATGAAAGCTTCCCCCAAGGCCAGATGCCTTAGCTTAGTTGTCAGATGAGGTTCTAATACCGAAATCAGGTGCGGACCCATTTCCTACCTCAGAATCACTCTTTTTGACCCATTTCATCTTGTACTGCTCTTTGATTTTTTCAACCTTCGCTTTTCCCTTATGATTGGATTTGTTCTTGTAAGTTGAAGCATTCTTGTTCACATTCTTGCTTCTACATAATTTAGCAATGTGACCAAATTTGTTGCAAGAATAGAAAACAACATTCCCTTGCATAGGTCTGAAGTTTATCTTGTTTCTTCTTGATCTACACTGATTAGCAACATGTCCATTCAATTGAAACATTGTCCAAAGAATGATGAATTATTCTGATTTTCTCTATTTCTACAGTGACTTGCCATATGACCAAATTTATTGCAAACAAAGCATTTACCATTGAGTTTATAAGCATTAGGTTGCCTTACCAGAGATCTTTTCTTATAAGGTTTAGTATTCCTTTGCCCATATTCAAAGCTTTCTTCTTTCTCAAATCCAAATCCTCCCACATTGCCTTTATTCTTCTTACTTTGTAGCATTTCAACCAGCTTAGTTGAGCTAGCATTGAATTTTTCTTTTTACTCATTAGTAGTGGTAATTTCATCTCTCAGAATTATGATCTTTCTTTCAAGATCCTACTCATTATTTTTGGGTTGTATCAATTCAAATTTTGGGAGGTCATTTTCATGATTTAGGCTGCAACATTCATCAGATCTATCCTAACATGACCGAGTCAAGCTTTCCTAATTCTTCTTCCTATCTTCAATCTCCTTGTCCATTTCATCACAATGGATTCCATCTCATTCTTTAGAAGTGCATTAACTCTAGCAAGTCTGTCAATTCTTCTGTCTTTTCTTTCAGGGCTTCTTCATCAATGCTTTGAATTTCTTTCTCCTAAAGCTGATCAACAAGCTCCTTTCTATTTTTCTTGGACTTATACAGTTTCTCCTTTAATGTCTGAATAAAATTTTCAGCATCCTTGAGATTTGTTTTCAATTCCTTGACTGTGTCTTTGGACCAATCAACATCATCAAGTGAAACAAGTAGTTGTTGTCTAAGACCACTGGAATCCATTAAGACACCTTCCTGGATCTTCCTCAAGCTATTAGGCTCCTTCCGAGGAACTAGGATCTGATGCCAATTGTTGGAATCAAGGGAACACTGAGAGGGGGGGGGGGTGAATCAATGTTCAACAAATTCAACTTTAACAACTTGATCTTACAACCACTTTATGCAAATGAAGAGAAGTGCAAAAACAAAAATGCAAGATCAACAACACCATAACACCAAGATTTTTACATGGAAACCCAATTAAGGGAAAAACCACAATTGGATTCAAACCCACAATATTAATATACTCTGTTAGAAGTATAAAAAAATTATATGAGGGGAATGCACATGCATTCAGGCACACTTCCTAGAGCTCACTGCTCAATTACAAATAAGGGATACAACCCAAAAGGCTCACTACCTTAAAAAATGATTATAAGAGATACAAGAGAGTTTTAACTATTTAACAACATCAACAAACGCTTGAGTATAGTTTTGGTTAAGCACAAAATATATGATCACATTCTACTTTGCTATGATATTCTGCATTATACCGGAGCACAAATCTCTTAACCACGAATATGAAATTGCACACAATCACTCTTATACACTTCTTACATCACCATTGACATACTGAATGATCATATCAATCATACTAATATATATGTATCATCAAATTAAATCAATTCCATGTTGGCCCAAAGACCGCATAACATGTAACATGAAATGTGTTACCCAAGTTGGCTCAATCTGGTCCATAAAAAAACAAAGCGGACCAAAATAAGATGTCCACATGCTTCCCATATATTGGCTCATCGACCTTGAACACACAAACAACCATCAAAATTACTCTGCATGATCTGCACAACAAATCTTCATATGCTACTGCACCAAAACATTGTTCTACCAGAAAAACCATCTACCGGATCTTCCAACCAACACCAAACTTAACACCGAAGGCCACAAACTTGGAATAAGGTAAATTTCATATCCACAGTACATTTCCCAAATCTGCAAAGCAAAATACTCAACAAAAATAAACTGCTGACCACCAAACTGTACACTATGTCAGTTACACTGTTCTTCTTACCGAACCTCATTGGACCTCAATCAATCTTCCAAAAATAATGAATCATGAAATACATATTGGATATCTAACTCAAGATGCCATCAATGACAACATCTGATCATCAATGCAATGTCTTTTGCATCTAATCACTTTGGGTAGAATTATGGAATGATACATGGCTATATCTTTTTGATTAGCACCTTGAGTAGTGTTCATTGATATATTACTAATAGGGTTATAATGAGAGCACAATGCTTGTGTTTATCCTTTAGTTTATGGAAGTGAGGCCTTGGGTGCCATAATGGTGGTTATACCAAAATTAAGAGGTAGTTTGGCACCATTCTGAGCTAACAATAGATGGTATTGACTAGGATAATAATTTAAAAGGCCATTGATTACTGCGAGAATGTGGAGACCTTTTTGTGCAACCTCTAATTCTTTACGCATTAGATTGTGTTGAATTTTTTTTGGAGAATAAGGGTCATTAGGATTTGGTGTCAAGGTTGCACCCCTTAAGGCTAGTCTATGTGAATAATTTGACAAGTTCATAGTGTTGGTCGAGTTAAAGTTAGGGTCGTGTGGCTATAAAAAATTATTAACCTTTTGCGATTGTGTAAGGGGCATGAAGGACTTCTAAGACTCACTATAAGATAGAAAACTAGATTTTGTGACTCTAAAGACTAGTAAGCTAAAGGCTATCTACTATTATTTTTTTGTTTTTTGGGGATTTTTTGATACAAACTAGTGGACCAAAAAAGAAACTATTATGATTTTTGGAAGACTATGCAAGTTAATAACACCAGTTCCTAAGAAGCCTGAGAATAAAGCTATTGATTCTCAACCTAGGATGCCAATAGGTTATGTCAACTGAAAATTGGATAGGAAATTTGGAATAATGTTTGTACCATATGCTAGACTTGTGAACAAAGGGCGTTGAATTTTGAAGATTGGATGACTGATAAGGGTCTTGGTATCTTGATGACTTTTGTGGCCTAATATTAAGACTCATTCCTACAAGTTTTTCTAGATGCAACTAAGTCAAGGATGGTGATACTAAAAAATTCTAAATTTCAAAGACAAATGAGACTCTTAAGGATGGATAACATATATGGAATTAAGTCAAAAACATATATGCACCTATGGACACTATGGAATTTTATTGATCACCAAGTTTGGAATAATTTGGATTGAGTTGGCATATTATAAATGACCCTATAAGTAGTAGTTTTATCAGTCGAATGAAATTGGGATTCGACAGATGCAAAGCAGATTGATGACAAATGTAGAATGGTCTTTGAACAAATGTAACAGGTAGACAAGACAAATGTGGAATATATTGGGAATGACTGCGAGAATGATTTTTCATAGATGCAATAATGATTAGGTTGATTATAGGATTTTATTTCTTCTTACGAGTTTTGAGGATTTTCAGTTTATTTTGAGGAATTATAGGTAGATTGTGTTAATTTGTCAATCAAAAAACAACACAAGTAGTATGGATTTGGACTGGACTCACTCTAAAAAGAGGGCCTTGATTAGCCCAAGTTGGGACTAACTCTACTAGTTTTTCACAATGAATTTTTATAAGTAGTCAGAAAACAAACACATAACCGACTTACAATACAAAGGAAACCATCTGGTAGGGTCTCTACAACAATAAAATGCCTCAAAGAGAATGGATAGGTAGAGATCAAGTGGTGCTCACTCCCCTTCATGAAACTGACACACCTTTTCTCTTACCTTGAAGGTTCAAAAACCTTGCAACCAGGGAATTTTCTATCTCACTTTGAAGGGTACATGGGGGATATCTATGGGGTACGATTCAAACTCCCTAAACTACTTGATGTAGGTTTTGGGATTTTAAATACAATTAGTTCTTAGTGGGATAACTTTGGGGGCTTGACCTCTATACATGCGATAGTGACTCACTAAAGAGCCTATCTTGGGGCTTTATAAAAAGGGTTTGATACACCTCACACGAATATGGGTATTGGGGAAATTTTGGTATAGATGCACAACGCTAGGTAGCTTCAACTTTAGCCGAGGACTTTTGTATAGAGGAGCGAAGGAAAGCATCACTTAGATGTGTCCCTTAGGTGAGTAATTGTTTTGACCAAGGCAAGCTCTTTTCTACAAAAAGAAAAAATCAAGCATCGTTGTCGCCTTTCCCTCACCCAAGATCCCAAAGATCAAGGTCCGAGAAAATACTAAATGCAACATTAAGTCCACCCTATGATGTGTAAGTGCACCAGAAAGTCAAGCAATTGTTAATTTTAAATCACCAAATCAAAATGTAAGCAATTCTAAAAATCACACATGCTCCTAAATTACCCTTGTAAGCACATGAATTAGTAGTTTGTGCATTTTGGTGTTTGACAAAACATACGCAACTCACTAAAGATCAAATATTAATAACTAGAAAATTAATTTAGACATGAAATCAATAGAAAACGAAGACGAGAAATTAAAAATTTTCTCAGAACATAATTCCTACCTATTTTTTTTTAATTTTTAGGAGTGAAATGCAAAAAGTCAAGCAAATAGATGCAAAAATTAAAATAAATAGATGCAAAAAAAACATAATCATATATGTGACAATCATTTAGAGTAGATGCTAAAGAAATTTAGTAAAGATGCGTAAATCATTTAGAACAAATGCAAAATAAGATAATAATCATATGAAAACCTACAAAGAAAAAGGGATCAAAACATTAAAATCAGCACAATAGACATATTATATCGTATTGTATAGGTAAGTATGCACATCTGATATTGAGTAATGCTTATATACTTGTTAGGTTCATTGATTTGTTATTTTATCATATCATTCATTGTTGCTATCTCATGATTCATCTTTGCTCAGCTCATAGACAATACCATAGAATCTTTGGTTGTACTATGGAAGCCGTCTTGTTGTTAGTGCAAAAGATATCTTTCTATGCATAGATTAGCAATAAAAACAAGACAGTAACAAAAAAACAAAAACCCTAGACCTCAATAGGACTCAATAAATTTATTGACAACTACAAAATTAATTATGCATAAATGTAAAATTCCCATTGGACAAATGTGAAATAACTTGATAAATTCGAAAAACAATTAAACAAATTTGTGAGACTAATTAGATGCAGATGCAAAAATCTCACTGGACAAATACAAAAATTTGAGTGCATTTGTGAAAATCCAAACTTGCACCTGCAATGTCACAAAAATCCAAAAATCACACTTCTATAAGCTTCACGTTGGGTTCATGAAAATGTATATGAAGGAATTTCATCATAATAATCAGATAAATAGGCAACAACAAAACCTAATCTAATTAATAAGTTTGAGCATAATGACAATAAAAGCTTGCTAATAAATTCAACAAAAGAAACAAATAATTTGGTTGCATCCTAAAATTGCACCCTTGTATAATTTTGACCACATTATCTCCCTATCTTAGCATTTGCGCCCCTAGGCCTGATTGAGACCTGATCCTACTCACACCATGCAAGAATGTCTTTATTTTGATCTTGCACATTATCATGGCACCTTGTCCTAGCCCTAAATTTGGGTAGGAATAAAGAACCATGCTTTGGTCCTGATTAGTACTAGAGTGCCACTCTTTGGTCCTCCTCAATTGGGCCCTCTTTAAAATGCTTTGCCCTATTTCAAATTTGAGTGGGATTCCTAGCTCTATGTCGACTCATGTCAAGAAATTAGCAAGTTTTCCAATGGGAAAGTATAAAAGGAGGCTTTCTTCTCTCATTTGAACAAGGAGACATCATATACATCAACAAGAATACACACATGAGATCAAGCATTCAAGCAATTGAGAAAGTAATCAATCTTCCTTCAAGCTTTGGAGTAGTAGCAAAGTCAAGATTCAAGCATTGAAGTGGAGATTTATATCATATTTTATCAAAGACACCATGAAACCCTAATCCCATGTGGAGACAAACAAAACTTCACATAGAGGTGTATCATTTGATTTTCAATTTCATTATTCAACATCTCCCTTAAAAGGATAATCTTCATTTACAAGAATTCAATTATCTTTCATCTATATTTCATGGTTAATTCCAAAACTGGGGTTTGACTTAGGCAAGCCCCCATTCCCAACCTATTTCCCTTTCTTTCTATGTGCTGGAAATAGGTATGGAGTTGTGATCTTCAAAATACACATTATTTGCAGAGAGTAATCAACCCTTTTTTGGTGTATGAAAAGTTAGGATCAGAGTGATGGGCACTTTGGTCCTGACATTTTTGGATCTTTTTTGGTTATCAAGTCCGAATTTGCATATACTACTCAAATCCAGGTGCATGCCTCAATTTGATGTCTGTAGCTCACTGTTTCCACATTTTTACCTTCAATTTCAACACTTTTCCCTAATTTCAATATTTCAATTCATAAAAGAGGGCAAATCAATTCACACCCCTTTGAATGTAATTAGTATTCAGGCCTTATCATTAATCATTTGTGACTAAATCTATTGGATTCACCCCTCTTTTGAATGTAATGGCAAATTAGTGGTTTTCATCCCTCTCATGGTGAAAACCCTAATTTTCCATCCATTACATTTTGGTGAACCCAACATCTTACACCTTTAATTTTTATTTATGTTCTCAGATCTGACTGTGTGTGCAATTCAAAATTCAAATTTTTATTAACATGTTTGATGTCCAAATGAATTTTAAAAATTTAGAAGTTAAATTCAACAAAACCCTAATTTTTTAATTTAAAATTGAGTTGGTGAATTTCTTAATTTGGATTGTTTATTTCATATTTGAGTAATTTCATTTCACGATTCACATTTTTACTTGCAAGTTTAATTTCCAATTAAATTTAAAAAAATTAGAGGTTAATTTCAAAACCCTAATTTTTAAATTTAAATTTGACCTTGTGGGTTGTTTAAATTTTGGATTAATTATTTTAGATCTAATTCAAATTCAAATTTAAAATTCCAATCTTAGATCCAATTTCAAATTAATTTTAAAAATTAAGAGGTTATTTTCACAAAACCCTAATTTTTAAATTTAAATTTGCTAGTGGGCTACATGCTCTTTATGCTTTTGTCTTTTCAAAATCACAAATCACTTGGCTTGAGCAATTAAACAATCATTTTTACCCAAATTTTGCATTGCTTAATTATTTCAAAATTTAAATTTCAAATTTCAAACTTCAAACTTCAAACTTCAAATTTCTAATTTCTCTCCCTTAGTGCATGATTTTTACTACTATTAGTCCAACCTAAAATATCCCCATGAGAAGAAGTTGTAGAATTAAGGCTTCCCAATGTCTACTTAATGAGGAGACGAAGCTTAATTTGGATAACTTGTTCCATGAGGATGTTGGTGGTTCTTCCAACCCTACAAATGACCTCATTTATACTTATTATTTCCTTGATACTTATGATCTAGATGAATCACTAACTAGGGTGTCGATTGACCAATTGGTGAAGATTGACAATCATTTGAAAATCTTCAACAGTGAATGAGTCAACAATACCCAAAAAGTGAGGCTCTACCATCGATTGAAGGATTAAAAAGAATAATTCAAAGTGATAAACTTAGTGTTGATTTATTGCATGGTATTTCTCATATTGTTGATGCTAATATTATGCTTATGAAGAGTTGTGTTGAAGCCCTTGGCTATACATAACCTCCTAGTCAAGTTAATCATTCCATTCCTTTGACTACTCCTATGGCTAGTGTTCCCACTTTTACCTCTAACATCATGGCTACCTCTACACAAAATGTCATACCTACACATGTTAGTCAAGGGGTCAACTCCTCTAATCATAATTCCTTCATCCCTCCTCCTATGAGTCTCCCATTTGTTACCCAATCATCTTCCATACCTACCTATCATAGTGTCCCACCTACTTATTCTCAAGCTCCTCCTTCATTCAACAATGTTACCCCTAATCAATCCAACATGTCCAATTTCAATCCATCCACCGAAGATACCATCAATAATCTATCCCAAATAGTGTCTTCCTTACAACAACAAATAGATTCCATGAATTAATCTAAGTATAATGTACCCACATTTGATGTAGTGTGCCCATTATCCAATGATATTGTTCATGTTGTCCCTCCTAAAAATGTGGAAGTTCCTTAATTGGAGATTTATAATGAAAAAGGTGATCCTTTGACTCATGTTAAAATATTCCAAACTTTGTGTAGTGACTTTTCTTATGATTAAATATTGTTGGCTGATTTGTTTAATATAACACTTAGGGATAAAACCTTTCAATGGTATTGTTCTTTGCCTCCTTATTCTATTACTTCTTTTCAACAATTGGCTAATGCTTCTATTCAACAATTTTACAATAATATTGGTTTGAAAATTGCTTTGACTGATTTGATGCATTGCAAGTATGGTGTTAAAGAAAAAATGATTGGTTTTATTGGTAGATATAAACATTTGTATTCTCAAATTTCTTTTTGTATGCCTGATCAAGATATTCAAAGAATTTTTATTTCTAATTTGCAAAAATATATTAGGGATAAACTTCTCTTTTCAAAGTTTACTTCCTTTATGTAGTTGTGTATAGTACTTCACAATTATCACCTTACCATGAGTCAATTGGAACAATCACCTTCAATGGGTATGAATGATAAAAGTGAAAGTGCTCAACAACATTTTGCAAATTTCAAATTGAATAAGGGATTCATCAAGTTCAATGACAACAACAACACTCAAGTAGCAACCGCAACAATAGGTGTGCCTCGTTTGTCCAAATATTTTAGAAAATAATTCACTAAGTATTATGACTCAGTTGTTACAAATGAATATGTTGAAGCTTACCCCTATTAAACCAATTGACACAACTAAGCCTTTGTAACTTGCCTTTGATTCCAAATCTTTTTATTGATATCATAGTCAACTTAGCCATGACACTAAAAAGTGTTATTCCTTAAGGTGTAAAATTAAAGACTTGATTGATAACAATACCATATCCGTGTCTGGTGTGAATGATAAAGGAAATAAATCCATAGCTTCTCCTAATCAAAATCTTCAAATTTTCACTGATCCTTTACCTTCCCATTCAACTAATGTGATTGAGATTGATTGTCTTACCTTCTCTCCCAATGATCTTGGAATTGAGTCTAATAATGTGGTGAACCTTATTGATAAAAATGAACCTCCTAAGGACTTATGCATTACATTTGATCCAAGTGAGATTATTGAAGTATCCGATGGACCATTATATATCACTATGAGAATCAAAGGCATACCCTCTTGAGGGGTACTCATTGATTTGACTTGTATGAATGTGATAACTAAAGAATTTCTTTATACCTTACAATTTCATCAAGTGACATATGATAAATCTAATGTGGTGATTAAAATATTTGATGGTTTCTCTTGTCTCTCCATTGGTTCTATTTCTTTTCTCATTGAGGTTGGTAATAAATCTTTAGGTCTTAACTTTTCTATAATTTCTACATCAAAATAATTTTGTGTGAAGTTGGGACATCCTTGACTCTCTTCCATGAAAGTGATCCCTTCTACTATTCATAAATGTTTGAAATTACCTCTTGATGACAAGATCATAACTATTAATCATAGCATGTACCAACCCATGATTAGGCAAAGAGATGTTTGTCTTGATTATTTTTGGTTCTAACGATTCTAACCTCTTAAACCTAGAAGTGATCCTCTTTTTCAATCTTATAAAAAATGAAATAATGAGATGAACTTATCTTTGAGTGAACCTAGAAATCCAACACTTAGTCTTCCCCCTATGAAGGACCATATTCCTTCTCCTAAGGATCCTCTCCCTGTTCCTCCTAAGAATAAATCCACTAGTTCTCCAAATCATGAGCCTATTCTTCCTCCTATGGATAAACATATTATTCCTTCTAAGGATAGACCCATTCCTCCTCCTCATGATGGACCTAGTCTCCTTCCTATATCTCCCATTCCCCCTTTATATGGTACAGTTCCGCCTCCTAAATATTACAAAGGGAAGCGTCTGACATCTCCTATTGTTGAACCTAAAAGACCTTCTCCTATGCATCCTTCCTTAAAAGATGAAAAGAAGCCTATACCTAATGAAACTAAACCTTCACAACATTCAACTAAAACTACATGAAATCGTTGTGTGAGAGAATGATGATGAAGACGTCATGCTAGAGCTCATGAACTTGCTTCTCAAACCATTTCTTCTCCAAAGATACCAATTGTTGACATAATACCATTTTCTCAACCTTCTCCTAATCAAGAGGTTCAACCTAAATATACACGGTGTAAAATGATTAAGACAAATGATGATGCAAGTTCTATTCCTATTTAGAACTCCTATTTTTGTTAATCTTGATGATGAAATAAGTGAGAATGTTGTTAATGATGAAATTGTTGATGCTAATGATTTAGATGATGAATATGAATATATTGATGTTGACAATGATTTATCTAAACATTTTTCAAAAGAATTAATCCTAGCTCCAAGTAACAGACAAAGTGACTCATCATTAGAGCATGGTCCTTGTTTGGCACTTGTGATAGCCCCATCTACTGTGCTCAATGTTTCTCCTCTTGCATATCTTCCACCTTCCCTAAATAATGATGAGCAAGATGGGGAGGCAGATGGTTTTCTTGATTTTCCTCATTCATACCATAAATTCTTTCTCTCTCCTCTCTTGCTTGTTTGTGACCTTCTTCTATTTGTCTATCAATTCTTCTATGTGTTGTCCCTAGTGTTGTCTACTTAAGGACAATGCAAAGCATTCATATCTCTTTTTGTCTCTCACATGTTGACTCAAAAGATACATGTGCATTTCTTCCATGGTGGTTTTCCTTTATTTGGGGGATGAGGACAATTCTATGCATAAATATATACATGATATACATTATTTATCATAAAAAGCATACTGACCCCAGAGTTAAGTTAAACCACCTCATGTTTTATGTCTTGTGATCATTATCCTTTGATTTGCCCTTTCTTGGGGGCATATTATTGTGATAACTTGCTTGTCTTTTTGGGTGTATCCTACCTTAGAGAAATTTCTCCCGATAAGGCATACACAATCACTTTAACATGGGGGTATACACTCCACTCAATGTCTCTCTCTTTTTCATATCTTGATACTTAAGTTACTTAGCGAGTTTAGTATTTTTCTTCGTAGTTTTGGTATCTTTCTTTTCATTACTCATAGTAAGAGAACCTTACTAGTTTGTAGTCATGGTTATCTCTTTCTTTTTCTCTCATGATCTCCCTTTTATCTTGTCATCGAAGTTGTAAGATCCTAGAGTCCACTAGGGGCTTGGTGTATCTTGCCTTCTTGGTGACTTGATGAAATTTTTTCAAAGTGAACCCTTATACTTTACCAAGAGCATGATTGAATTCATGTAAGGAAGTTAAGTAGCGAAACAACTTCCTACACTAACCTTTAGAGGAGGGTAATGCATAAACTTTTATAGATCATTATAGTAGTTAAAAAAACTTAACATAAATAGACACAATAACATGTATACCATAATACAATTATTTACGTGGGGAAAACCATTTCGGGAGAAAAACCCCACACTCCAAAAGCATGTCAATATATTATTCAGCAATCAATAATAGATTACAATATACTTGTAGAGAAAGCTCTTTGCATGAGTACCACTAATCAGAGACTCAAAGGCAAGTCAATAACCATAAGACTCTTACACACAACCTCTATCTCATGCACCTCATATATAGGAGATACAATACAAGAAACCATCAAACGGTATTACAAAACCATGGGCTAGAGCCACCCAATAAAGTATAGCCAACCTTATCTCCAATCTAGATGCCTTATGACGTCTTGAAACACACATCAACACATATCCCTCCCTTTTACACCTTATTTATGTGTTTGATGTATTTTATATTTCCCATTTCAAGAGTCCAAACTTCTGGAGGCCATAGCTTGAGAACTGTGTGTCCTATTGACGAACCGTTTGAAGTACCAAAAAGATCATGAACTATTCTATTGCATTGTAAATGAATATGCCATTTATGCCCACTTTCAAAGTCATTTTGGTGCCTCTTGTAATACCCTAAAAATGGTCATCTAAACCATGGGCCCCTAATCTTGACTACATCACCAAGGTCCTAACCAAAGGCAATTAGATCAATCTTGAGCACCTAATTAATTAATTCCCAAATCATCAATGTCACATGGCAAATTAATTACTTCAATCAAATAGATCATCAAATATATTTAATCAATTATCCTATTTATTTAATTAAATATCCTAGCATATCTGATTAATAAATCAATTTGCCATTAAATCATAAAAAATGAATTAATTTGGAAAAAGGGAATTAATTAAAAAAAAAAGGAATTAATTTGAGAAAAGAAATCAACTTGAGATATTTTTAAAATCTAATTTGAGATAACTTGAGAAATCTTAGAAAAGCAATTAAATCAATTAAATCTCAAAATTAAATAAAAATATGCAATAAATCAGTTTTCTCTGATATTAACTTAAAGCAAATAAGTTGCATTAAAACAACTTTTTCTGATTTTTTTAAAATCACACATATCTTGAGAAAATAAAGGAAACATGCATTAAATCAATTATTTTTAATTGATTTTATCTCCATTGCAAAATCAGACTTATTATCCAAATTTATTAAATCAAGCTTTATTACATTTATCTCAAGATCAACTCAACCTTATCTCCTCTGAAACTGAGAAAAGAACCCAATCATCTCAATTCACCTGGATTGTGCTTCTTCTTGGAGAATCTCGACAACTCATCAATCAATCTCGACCATTGGTCTCTCTCTGGATTTTCTATAAATTAGGCTCTCATCTCTCAATCCAACATTCTAGAGATTTTATTGTTGTCATGCTGGTTTTGCTCTAGAGTCATTGAGAATATTGCATCTTAGCTTATTGCATATTATCTTAATCATGTTAGCTTGATAGAATCATATAACTTGATAATTATTGCTTGCATCTAGATTTCATTTAGCTTAATCTTGCATTCATATAGATTAAATCCTCCATCTTGGTGTACTCTAGTCATTGGTATTGCTTAGATAAATTTGAGAGCAAATCTATACTCACATCTTTTAGGAGGCAATAAGTTGATTTGTTATGAAATTTATATATATTGATTTTGATCAACTAACCATGCATGCAATGATTTATTGAGTGTTTGTGTTTTAGATACAGATTCCAAATTTCACACACATACCTCTAAATTCCTCAAAATTAAATTTTAAACCTTTCATTTTTTACTGTTTGTGTTTTAGATACAGATTCCAAATTTCACACGCACATTTTTGGTGCCCACCGTGGGGTAGGAAACTCAATTTTTTGGCCTCGCAGATGATCAAATTTTCATCTTTTAGATTGTGTCCATACATTCTCTGCAAAATCTTGTACGCCATTCTATTTATTATAGTACGATGTTCTATCTTCTGTCATATGGGTAGGTGAGAATTCTTGTATGACTAGGTGAGAAAGTTCATATGATTTTCTTCTTTCTCGCTTGAAAAACAAAGTACTTTTAGGGGTTTTTCTAATTTTATTTTTTTGGCACTAATACTAACCTTGATCTATTTTCCGTCTATCTAAGTGATTTTCACAGCTTGACAAGTTTTTGTAAAACTTTTGTCCAAGAATACGCATGTATTGCTCAAAAACAATATGATTACTGATTCGTTGTATTTGCAGGTTGTCTAAGGAGATTCAAGCAAACTTTGTGTATTCTTAATTGTTTTCTAGGCTCCTAAATTGTGATGTGGTAAATAAACAAATCTATTTTTCATGTTTGAGAAAAGTCTAAAAGGTAGGAGAGTATGCTCTTGTCTGCACAAACAATCAGAAATCCAGACCCTTCAAGCTTTTCTAGTTTGAGATTTGTGTTCCTTTAGCTGGCCTATCATAGTGGGAAAAAGTAATCACCCTATGAGAACAACCCAAGTGAGTACAACTAGACCCAAGCATTCCGACTCACTATACTAAATAGGCCTCTTTGAGATTAAAGTCTTGGAGGATGGAGTTACTTGATTTTTCTCTTTGAGATTTCTCATATTAGGCATTTTGTAGGGCCTCACGGTCTCAATCACTCTTGTGTGACTACATCTTACTTGGTACCTTGTCGGGCTATAGGCCTCAATCATGCTTGCATGAATTCAAGGGGTAACTTCGAATGGAAACCCTTATTAAGAACTCTAGGATAGAAGCTACCCGGTTCACCTCCGAAAGGGGGATAATCTTTGTGCAAGAGAGATAGTAACTGTCCCAAGATACTTGCCATATCGTGCCCCCATTAGCATTTGGAGTCGACTAATATGGCATTGAGAATCCATTTCGTAAGACTCAGTGGCCATATTCTGATTAGCTATTAGGTGTGTACCTAAGTCTGCAAGCAAAGGTTTTATCTCTCAACCAACTTCCTTAGGATTAGCATGTTGTGCTTGAATTCACTTTACATATTGTGTGTCTATTGTGTCTTTATCCTTGAAATATCTAAAACTATCACTAAACAACCTGAAACTGAAACTAGAAAACCTGAATAATCAACTGAAGCATCAAACTCAGTGGTCAAAACCCTATTTCCTGTCAAAAACTTATTTCCTGTCTGATCCTATTTTGTACGAGTCAAGATCTCAATTGCCTAGTTTGTTATATTGATATCTGAGAATTGTCATATGAGCCTCTATGTATTATCATACGAGCCTACAACTTTCACTATCTTCTTTGAACAACTTTTGAACACTTATAACAACATCTCGTAGGAGTAACCTAGTTTTTCGTTTGGTTACCTTAAGTTTGTCGTATGGTCTTAGGAATTTTGTCGTATGAAAATATGTCTTCCCAAGTCTAGAAAACTTTTTATGCATGATTTTGATATCTTTACAAACCTTTGTCATACTTTCCTGGTCTGCCCTGATACATCATAGGACATCATATACCTATTATTTTTCATCCTGAGCATAGCATCTTGATAGTATGTCCCTACTGTTGTGTTACACAATTTTGTTGGTTATATCCTAGCCGGTTCAATCAATCATCCATCAATCTAATCAATCTGATCCTCTTAGATCAAGTCTTATACAAGATAGATCATTCATGGAACTAGAATTGATCTCAATCTCTTCATCCAATCATCACCTCAAACAAAAATCTAGCTTAGATTTGATCTTGACATCTGTATCACTTCTAGCTCTTGGTCACATCAATTGTAAATGTTTGTTCGAACTGGGAGCTATCATAAGAATTTTGATGAAAGAAAGAGGCAGTATTTCTCATTGCAAACTAATTCATTTCTTTCAAGAACAACCAATCTTTGACAAACCTTCATCTTCAATTGTAAATGCCTGTTCGAACCAGGAGCTATCATAGGAATTTTGATGAAAGAAAGAGATAGTCTTTCTCATTGCAAACTAATCCATTCTTTTAAGAACAACCAATCTTTGACAAACCTTTATCCTCAAGCCAACCAATTATTGATCATCCTTCATCTTCCAATATGTCTGGGGAAAGACAAGAAAGAGAGGCTTCTAAACACAGTGCTCATAATAACCTTCACACTCATGTTACTGATAGTGACACCTCATCTAGTGATTCTGAACCTTCTAAACCTGAAGAAGATACTATAGTTAAATGTCAAAAGGACAAGGATTTTAGAAAAATGATGAAAATTATCATGGCCCAAGAAAAAGAAGAACATTTTCTAGAATTGGCTAAACAAGGAGCCAGACTTCCCGCTAACTACAACATTGAAAACATTATCACTAAAGAAGAAGAGACACCACTATGATTGGTAACCAAACAATTGCAAGCATTGAAAACTGAGATCAAAGAAATGAAAGGAAAAGATAAATCTTCTATACAATATTCCTTGGACACAATTTGCCCATTTCCATACGACAAGAATCTTCACATGACTCCATTTCCTTCAAGAGAGGAAATTCCTAAATTTAACAAATATGATGGCAAATCGGATCCTCAAGACCATGTTCAAGGATTTTGTGCTCTATGTATGGAATTTATGCATGAACATACATATCTTATGCGTCTCTTCCCAAGAAGTCTAAGAGGACAAGCTATGAAGTGGTTTTCAAAACTACCTATGGGAATTAAATCTTTTGAGGAGCTCGCCAAACTATTTCTCCAACAATACTCCTACAAAATCCATCATCCAATCACCATGATTGACCTCTGCAATACAAAATAAAGAACAAGAGAATCTTTCCTCACTTTCCTTCAACGTTGGAGAAAGATTTTCTCTAGAAATTCATGACCCATTCCTAATTTTGAAAAGATGGACATCTTTCTTAACAATCTAATTCCTGAGTTACAATATAATATTCAAATGCAAGGACCTCCTTCATTTGATAAGATGGTGGACAGTGCTCTCAAAATAGAAGATGTGCTTGTGAAGAAAGGAGAAATCATACTTTATAAGGAAACACAACATGACTCTAGTTCTAAAGAGAAAAACAAATACTGGAAATTTGGAAAAGATAATAATAGAAATATTATGAACGATGGAGTAGTTGATATTGTTAAACCAAAGCCAAAACCAGTAGTATTTAATCTGACTAGTGGCACACAGACCCTCAAAGCTGCTGAAAGTACTACAGAAAACCCTCCTAAGAAATCAAAAGAGTGATTTCACTATAAGCCTTAGATTTCAAAGCCTAAACATGATTTCACTCCTTTGGGAGAATCCTATAAAACAACTCTTAAGACTTTGTTGGCACACAATTTGATCAAATTGCCTAAAAGCTCCAAACCAATCGATCTAAAAGTCAAACCCAAATGGTAGAGGGGAAATGATTACTGTGAATATCACCAAAATAAGGGTCACACAACTAATAACTGCATGAAACTCAAGCATGAGATTCAAGACCTTATCAATAATGGCAAAATTGTTTTTGGGAATCATGAAACCAATGCTGATCACAAAGCTTTCAAAATCCCTTGCCTACTTATGAGAAAGGAGATTCCTATAAATCCAAGGGAGGTGTGAAGATAAATTACACCTATACCAATGATGATAACATCATCAACATTCTTGAACCTTATCAATCAG
The DNA here is from genome assembly GCF_030272615.1 of Cryptomeria japonica. NCBI lineage: Eukaryota > Viridiplantae > Streptophyta > Pinopsida > Cupressales > Cupressaceae > Cryptomeria > Cryptomeria japonica. The sequence continues at coordinate 362,879,202 of NC_081410.1, read as the reverse complement.
AGCATTGCAATGTAATCCCAGTCAAAGAAGAGCAAAACAAATCGAGAGCTGCAAACGTTATGACCTGTGCTCAAGGAAAAGTTACTCTCAAAGGAGTTGGTTCCTCATCTTCCATTCAAATGTCATCATCAAATCCATTGACACCATCAAAACTATTGACATCTTCAAACAAACAATCGGCTACAATCACTGCTTAGCCTTCTCCATCTAAACAACTAGTTTTACCATCTTCTTTTGGTTACAACATTGTTGAACATCTAAAATGAACTACTACTCAAATATCTATTCTCAAATTTTTGAAGATCTCTCCTTCTCTTAGAGAGATCGTGGACAAAGCTTTTCTTGCTACCAACGTCCCTAAAGACAGAGATGGATCGGTTTCAATCTATGGTGGGTCACCGAACCTAACCTCACTACATGTCCTTCTCTAAAGAAGATTATAATTCCTTGAACCATCCACATAATCAACCATTATACATCGAAGTCATGATCCATAAACATCGAGTCAAACATTTTTTCATAGATGAAGGTGTTGGGATGAACATTTGTACTTACAATATACTCATACAATTGAGATTTTATGAGAATGTTATAGATCCAAGAAAGAAGATAACAATAAAAGCTTATGATGAAGAAGAGAGAACCTCTAAGGGTCTGGTGCTATTACCAATTAGGGTAGGACTCATGGAAAGAGATGTTATCTTTCAGGTGTTTGATCTTCCTCTATCTTACAACATATTGCTAGGCAAATCATGGATTCATGATATGCAAGCAGTGCCATCTACATACCATCAATACTTAAAGTTTCCCTATAATGGAGTTGAGGTCAGTGTTCCTACTGATACCAGCTATGCTTGCAATAGATTAAAACAATGTATTGATACTCTTGTTCCTCACAATAGAGAAACCTCTATATCCAAGAGTTCATAAGCTATGATGAAGGACTTAGAAAAGAAACTGAAAAATCACAAATGTCGGAATGGGTGGATACAAGATAGAACCTATACTTTCACTGATGTCTCTTCCCCCATCACCTAGACAGTCTAGAAAACCATCTAAAGCTATGAAACCACAAACTTCACCTGTAAACATAATTTATGATGGTACTTTTGTGGATTCCTCTACTTCCTTTGCAAATAAAATAGAAGAGATAGTTGTTCTCGAATGGATTTATAGAGGGGAAAATAAAGATAGAGAAATGTAACGTTGTGAAATTTCCTTTGAACAATATGGTAAAGGCTATTAGATAATCCAATGCATGGGGTATTCATGTACAGGTCCTTTGGGAAAATGTCAATAAGGAATTACCAAACTCATCAAGATGAAAACCAAGTCTACAAAGGATAAAAGCAGACTTGGATACCATCTAGATAAACCATCAAGTCAAAAGCGACAATCTTATCAGCCACATCAAACACCAGAGAAAGGGAATAGACAACAAACTCAGGAAGAATATGAGAAAGAACAAGAAGAGTTAGTGATCAAAAGAGAATAATAAGATTATAATCAAGTTCCAAAGGTACCGAGAGGAAAAAGACCAGAAGTATAAATTCTAGAAGAAATGAGAAAATAGGTGGAAATAATCAAAGAAATGTTTGCACCATCAAACATTCCTATCACATATAGGGAAATGATGCCAGAAGGAGATTAAGAAACAGACTCAAATGAGTATGAATGGGGTCCAGAACCTCTATCAGATGCATCTACTGAAAAAAATCCCAAAGAATCCAATGATACTATAGATGAAGCACAAGAAATAACACACATGAAGCTACACTGAAAACTAGAGGAAGTTAGACTAAAAAGACAAGAAGCTTATGAGTAACAACAAAGAAAAGAGAAAGCACTAGAAAATTACTCACCTACTGTATCTCCATATAATGAACCAAAACAAATAAGGTATGGGAACACAACTCAAGAATTGGAGGCTAGTCAAGCAGGACCGATCATTAGTCCAGAAGAAGTTGAATGTGAAAGAAGACAAAAACTGGCAGAGTCATCAAGGCTATGTGAACAAGTATGTCAACTATAGGTTCAAACCAGAACAAGAAGGAACTTGCAACATAAAAGATGTTCATATTGATACCATACATGTTTTTACTGAGTCACTTGAAGAGGAGTCAGATGCTTCAACTTCTAACTTTGATCAACCTGAAATAAGATCCATCCATGATATTACCTATTCAATACCAAACTATGATTACTTTGTCATGCATGTTGAAACTCTTTCTGAAGAAACTATTGTTGTTGAACCACAATATGTAGTCCATTTTGAAGTAGAAGAAGGGTCTAGTGGTAGGTCTGCTGGGTTAGATTCTCTAAACACTAGCGTAGGCTTCGATAATCATGTTATGACTCTTCCCGGTCTCAAGATGCTAACACAAGGTTGTATTCTAGAACTCAACTTGACGGTCCAAGGTTGTAATGACAATACTGTGAATTTCCTTAAACCTGTCAAATCTTTATCCCTTGTACACTCTGAGCTTATTGATTGTACTCTACAAGACCAACCCATGGCTATCCCTACTTTTTCCAATGACTATTCCTTAGCTTGTTACCTAAATGCAGTTGAACCCATGAACTCTTTCATCAAAAAAAAAAGTGTGAAAATGATAGAAGAGGATGTCAAGTATCCTAGTCTCAAAAATCAAAAGAAGATAAACAAGTGTTCTGATGGTGAAAATCACACTGTGGCGGTATTAGAACTAAAAAAAGTAAAAATAAAAGACGTATCTAGCGGTGAAAACCTCCCTGAGGCACTTGAAGGTGAGATGCTTGATATTCTAGCTAGTCACTTTCAAGAGAGATCATTAGTACTGATTGAACCTACACAAGTAGTGAACATTGGAACAAAAAAAACTCATCATATAATACATGTGGCTCAATCCCTATCAATAGAAGAACTGAAAGAGTTTACTAATTTCTTCACAGAGAAAAAGATCAACGTCGCATGGACATATTCTGATTTGTTAAGTCTAGATCCTAACCTTATAATGCACCATCTCTCTATTTTTCCTGGAGTCAAACCTATCAAACAAAAACTCTAAAAAAATGTATCGTCATGTTGCATTGTTTGTTAAAGCTGAGCTAGAGAAATTACTCAAAGAAAGATTCACCCAAGCAATTGATTATGTTGATGGATATCCAACATTGTACATGTTTCAAAACCTAATAAATTAATCCGCGTCTGCATAGACTTTAGAGACTTAAACTAGGCATGTCCAAAAGATGATTTTCCACTACCTAACATTAACACGATAGTGGACATGACTTTTGGTTATGGAATGTACTCTCTAATGGATGGCTTTTTCGACTACAACCAAATCAAAATCACACCTGAGATTAAGAGGAAACAATGTTCACATGTTCCTAGAGAACTTTCTCCTGGAATGTCATGCCCTTTGGCTTAAAGAATGTAGGTGCTACCTATCAAAGACCTTTAACTATAATCTTTCATGACATGATGCACAAAAACATGGAAGACTATGTCGATGATACCCTGGTCAAATCTATGAAAAGATCGACACATCTCTCTGAATTGGGTCTAATCTTAGACAGGATGGAAAAGTTTAAACTTAGACTAAATATGAAGAAATGTGCATTCAGAGTTACATCTGGCAAACTGCTAGGATATATTGTTTCAGCAAAAGGGATTGAAGTTGATCTGAAAAAATTTAAAGATATAATGGAAATGCCACCTCGAAAGAATATAAGTCAAATGAGAACTCTACAAGGGTGGCCCAATCCATAAGATGCTTCATTTCTTAGCTAGCCGATAAGGCTCAACCGTTCATGAAAGTATTAAGGAAAGGATTTACATACAACTGGGATGAAGAATGTGAACAATGCCTAAAAGAGATCAAGGAATATCTTTCCAATCTACCTACTTTGATGCCAACGATTCAAGGAAAACCTTTGATTCTCTATGTATCAGCTACTAACACATCACTGGGGGCACTTCTGGCTCAACATGATAAGAACAACAAGGAATGAGTTATATATTATATCAACAAGATGTTGGTGTCCTATGAGATGAACTACACTATCATTGAGAAAGCTTGTTTGACAGTGGTCTTTGCTTCACTGAAATTGAGACATTACATGCTGGCACATCCCATCAAACTGGTTGCTAAGATTGATCCTCTGAAATATCTTCTAAGAAAAGAAAAACTCACAGGGAGATTGGCTAAATGGGTTATGATATTCACAGAATTTGACATTGAGTATGTAGAATGCAAAGCTATAAAAGGATAAGTCATTGCAGATCAACTTGCTGGTGCTCCGCTTGAAGATAATCAACTCTAAGCATAGAATTTCCAGATGAATCCATAATGCATCATACTCCATGATCCTGGAAAATGTTCTTTGATGGATCTTTTACTTAACAAGGTTCTGCTACTGGGATCCTTTTTATCACTCCTCAAAGATACTCAATTCCAAAGACATACAAGATCCTCTTTCCTTGTACCACAATATTACAAAATATGAAGCCTTGGTGAATGGAATCAAACTAGCTATTGAATGGAAAGTTGTTGAGCTATACATCTATGGTGAATTTCAACTGCTAATCAACCAAATCAATGATATGTATCAAACTTGGGATTAAAACTGATGGCCTATAAAAGAATGGTTGATGACTTTAAGAATTACTTTGTCTTTGTTTCATTTTAGCAGATTCCTAGATCAACAAATAGATCAGAAGATGCTATGGCTACATTGGCATCTATACCACAACTACAAGAAACATAGTTCTGCTATGAGTTCCTAGTGGAAGAGCTTCGCTATCATGCTTATGATTCCCTTGATTCCTAGATGGTCTATTGTATTATTGGGCATGACTCATCTCTCTATAACCATATCTACTCCTACTTATGTGACCAAATTATCCCTGTTAACCTTACTCGCAATGAGAAAAGACACCTGATCCATTATGTTTCACGCTATGTCATCATCGCTAATGATCTATATAGGAGAGGTTTAGATGGTACCTTTCTTAGGTGTCTAGAACTTGATAAGTCTAATGTGCATTATCTAAAGTCCATGAAGGTATTTGTGGATCTCACTCAAATGGTCTAACTCTTTCTCAGAAAATGCTAAGGGCTAGCTACTATTGGCCAGATATGGAAAAAGATGCTGTTAAATTTGCTAAAACTTGTCAGAAATGCCAGCTACATGGAAATCTCATACATGCTCCAATAAGGGATCTCATACCTTTTATCACACATTGGCCTTTTCAACAATGGGCATTTGACCTCATTGGCCAAATATATCCTTAATCATCTAATGGACATAAATTTAACATAACTGCCACCAAATACTTCACCAAGTGGGTTGAAGCAGTTCCCCTAATCAAAGCAACCAACAAACAAGTGGCTATGTTCATTCTTAACTACATCATCTACAGGTATGGAATCCACTCAATTGTAATTAACAATGGGGGGCAGTTAAAAAACAAGGATATAGATGAGCTCTGTAACAAGTTCAAAATCAAACAACATTGGTCTTCCATATACTACCCTCAAGGTAATGGACAGGTTGAAGCATCCAAAAAAACTCTACTAACCATCTTGCATAGAATGGTCAGCAAATCTGGAAAGGATTGGCATCTGCAGCTCAATCTGATGCTATGGGATTATAAAACAAGCATCATAACACCTACTGGGGCTACACCTTTTGCTTTGTTGTATGGGGCCGAAGCAGTCTTTCCTATTGAGGTTGAAATTCCTTCTTTGAGAGTTTCTTTGCAAGGTCTTATCATTGATGAAGATCAAAAAATATCTAGATTGCAAGAACTCGAGTTGTTGGATGAAAGTCAACAAGTGGCGTTTGATCATCTGAGAGATTACCAGAAGAGAATGTCTAGAGGCTATAACAAGAAAGTTTGACATAGAGAATTTCAGCTTGGTGACCTTGTTTTGAGAGAGAATCCTAAAAATCAACATCGGGAACAAAAAAGGAAGTTTGAACCCAACTGACTGGGTCCCTACATTGTTACCATAGTCTTTGGCTCTGGTGCTTACCAACTCTCAACACCGGAAGGAGAACAAATCTATAAACCGATCAACACCATCCACCTAAATAAATTCTACACTTAGCATTCTCTTCTCCAGCAACCTATACAGAAAAATCTTAGCCAAGAAGGTGAAAACCTGGTAAACAGGTGCCTCTTGTACTAAAGTGCTACATCTATCAATGCAAATATGGCATTTCCTGCTTTATTTCCCACTTTCCTACATCTTTGCTTTAGCTTGTACATATCCTTTAGTCACTTTTGTGACACCTTGGTTCTTCTTGGAACCCTCATGGCTTGAAACCGGTCAACGTCGTAGTCTTAGGGCAATCAACAAATCAATCTAAATGTTAGTTTAACCAAGTCATATTTATGTCGGTAGTATTAGGTCATCCAATCCGAGTCAGTTACCTGTCTCCTAACCACTATAGGGTTTGGCCACTAACATCTCATCAAACACACAAAGCAAGAACAACGAAAACAATCACTAAACTGTCTGAGCTGTGATTGAAATTTTCTTTGTATGATGTCTTTTAAATGGGTTTTTGCTTATTATTCCCCCTAAGTAACTCAAGGAAGTCTATCTTGACTAAGAGGAGCAAGGACTAGGGGCATAATACTTTTCTTTATTTTCTGCTTATAGGAATGATTCTGATGATCTGGAAACATCTCATAAACTGGGTGTCTGTGATAAGTGCCTTCACATCGAGGTGAAATTGACACACATACGTCGACTCCATTTATTTGTACACTATAGGGAGGTTGGAACTATTTCCTTATCTATTTTGAGTAACTTTCTTTATTATGCAATCTGAATTAATGCTTAATCTATCCTAGGATATGAATGATAAAAGGGTCATTGAGGACAAGATAATCACTACTACATAGTAAAAAAAAAAAAAATTTGCTGTGTCTGGTGTGTTTGCACACAAGCAACATTCAAGTCATCCTGGCTCATCTTGGAACTTTATGCCTTGGTGCTTATGTTCGCTTGCTAAATTAAAAGGACATGACATTCAGGTCATCGTCTCTCTTTGTGCCTTGGTGCTTATGTCTATCTCCGACATTTTAAAATGCTTAGTGATGATAAATAGCATAAAAAATCCAGTGACTAAAGTCTTAGGTTACATTCATACTAAGCTTTGTGCATTTCAAGAAATTTCAGCATGATAACTTTACATTTTTTTGAAATTTTGACTTTGAGAGGTAAAAATGAATTGAAAATGACCCCTTCAACCCCTTACATAGGCAAAACCCTAATTTTCAAACTTGCTTCGATTGACACAAAATTTATACCCCTAGCTAAAATGACCATCACAAGTCCATTTTTGGGATCGAAATCAAAATCTGACATCACTTTTCTAGTCAAATCCTCACAACATTGACCACTTGGCACATTCATCTTCAGGTCAATCTTTGCATCACTCTGCACTCAAATCTCTCCCAATCAACTCAACATTTCTTCAATTTATCTCAAATCAAGTCTTAAATCATTCTTCATGCTTAAATTATCATTGCTAAATCTTTCTATCACTCAAATTGCCTAAAATCACTGTGGTATCTAGCTATCTTTTGATTTCACTCCCGAGGGGGCATACTTATTACATCATCAAAAGTCAAGAATTTTTTTCAAATCTTCATCAAAAGCCAAGCAACAAATATTTTCAATCAAAGATTAATCAAACATCAATCAAATCTCATCAAACAAGACCTCATTTATAGGGGCATCTCAACTTCATCACATCATATCAAGTTGAGGTCCTTCAAATCAAATCAGTCTCTAGGGGCATATCAGTTTCATCACACCAAATCAAGCTGATATTGTCTTCATCTAAATCAGTCTCTTAGTGGTAATTAGTTTCATCGCACCTTATCAAGTTGGTTATTCATTTAAACCTCATCAATGGTTTAAAGAGTCTTTTTGACAATGATCACATGCTCAATCCAAATAGGTGTTCAGTTTCATCATATCAAATCAAGTTGGACATTTTGTTTTGTTAATCTGTTCTTTTTCAATCAAGTTTAGAATCGGTATTATCTCTTCACTCAATCGATTCTAGTTCAATCAGGTTCTAGATCAGTATCTGCTTCTTGATCCATCAAGTTCAAGATCGATATCTTCACTCTTCATCAGTCCTACTTCAATCAAGTTTGGGATCAATATCGCTATGATCAATCTGTTCGGTTTCATCGCTTCAAATCACGCTGAATATCTCACTCTTTATCCATTCGTGATCCATCAAGTTCAGAACCAGTATCTCTTTGACATCAACTGTTCTTTGAATCAATGTACTACTCACACATCAATTCAAAGAGGGGCAAATGTGATACCCTAAAAATTGTCATCTAAACCATGGGCCCCTAATCTCGACTACATCACCAAGGTCCTAACCAAAGACAATTAGATCAATCTTGAGCACCTAATTAATTAATTCCTAAATCATCAATGTCACATGGCAAATTAATCACTTCAATCAAATAAATCATCAAATCTCTTTAATCAATTATCCTATTTATTAATTAAATATCCTAGTATATTTAATTAATAAATCAATTTGCCATTAAATCATCAAAAATGAATTAATTTGAAAAAAAGGAATTAGTTTGAGAAAAGAAATCAACTTTTGAGATATTTTGAAAATCTAATTTTAGATAACTTGAGAAATATTAGAAAAGCAATTAAATCAATTAAATCTCAAAATTGAATAAAAATATGCAATAAATCATTTTTCTCTGATTTTAACTTAAAGCAATTAAGTTGCTTTAAAACAACTTTTTATGATTTTTTTAAAATCAAACAAATATTGAGCCAGTAAAGGAAACATGCATTAAATCAATTCTTTTTAATTGATTTTATCTCCAATGCAAACTCAGACTTATAATCCAAATGCATTAAATCAAGCTTTATTGAATTTATCTCAAGATCAACTCAATCTTATCTCCTCTGAAACTGAGAAAAGCACCCAATCATCTCAATTCACCTGGATTGTGCTTCTTCTTGGAGAATCTCGACAACTCATCAATCAATCTCGACCGTTGGTCTCTCTCTAGATTTTCTATAAATTCAGGCTCTCATCTCTCAATCCAACATTCTAGAGATTTAATTGTTGTCATGCTGGTTTTTCTCTTGAGTAATTGAGAATATTGCACATTGAGAATATTGGAACTTAGCTTATTGCATATTAGCTTAATCATGTTATCTTGATAGAATCATATAACTTGATAATTATTGCTTGCATCTAGATTCATTTTGCTTAATCTTCCATTCATATAGATTAAATCCTCCATCTTGGTGTACTCTAGTCACTGGTGTTGCTTAGATAAATTTGAGAGAAAATCTATACTTGCATCTTTTAGGAGGCAATAAGTTGATTTGTTATGGTTTTTACATTTATTGATTTTGATCAACTAACCATGCATGCAATGATTTATTGAGTGTTTGTGTTTAAGATACATATTCCAAATTTTCAACACACACCTCTAGAGTCCTCAAAATTAAATTTAAACCTTTCATTTCACTCCTCCAAAATAGAAACTTTCATATCTTCAAAACTAGTCATGAGCTTGTAACAAAACTTTACCGAAATACTTATCTAGCCAACCAGAAGCTTCGGGGACAATTTCACACCATTTCATGCCCAAATGAAAACTTACTATAAATATTAACCTCACATAAATGCAAGGTTGAGACACCATTTTCCCAATATTCTCCCACTTGTTGAACACCTTTTAAGAGCAAAGGGAGTATCAACATAATAAATCAATTGCTAGGGGCCATGAAGCCCATAGACTCTGAACACCATCTGAACTTCTTTGTGCTCACAGCCTTAGTTAAAGCATCTACAAAATTCATCAAAGTCTCTACCTTAACCAACTTCACCTTTCCATCTTTGATCATATCTCTAAAAAAATGATACTGAACATCAATATGTTTGGTCAGGACATATAATCTTGGGTTCTTAGCTAAGGAAATCACGCTCTGACTAACACAATAAATTGTCATTGTACCTTGCTTTGTTCCAATATTTGAACACAACATCTTAAGCCAAATGGATTCTTTACAAGCATGAGCGGCTGCCATATACTCTACTTTTGTAGTGGACAAAGCAACCACAACTTTTCGCTTACTCATCCAACTAATTGCACCACCAAATAAAGTAAACACATAAGCACTGGTGGATCTTTTTCTATCAATATCACCTGCTCAGTCTGAATCCACATAACCATGAATATCAAGGGAAGTCATGCCTCCAACCAAATTACCATGATAACACAAAGAATACTCTAAGGTACCCTTCAAATATATGAAGACTCTTTTGACTGCATCCCAATGATTTCTACCAGAATTAGACATATATATGGAAAGAACTCCCACTGCTTGGGCAATGTCTAGTCTAGTACAAACCATAGCATACATCAAACTTTTAACTGCACTCTGGTAAGGCACTCTGCTCATGTCTTCCATCTCTAATGGGGATGTAGGACAATCTAAAGCAGATAATTTCATTCCAACTACAAAATGAAGACATAATGGTATACAATCCTGCATGTTAAACCTCCACAAAAATGAATTCAAATACTTACTCTGGCCTAGCCATAGATTTTTGTTCACTCTATCTCTTCTAGTTTTCATCCCAAGAGTGTTCTTTTCTAGACCAAGATCTTTCATTTCAAATTTAGTAGCAAGATAAGACTTTAGTTCTAGAATAATACCTTTCCCTTTACCAATGAATAACGTATCATCAACATATGATTTAATGTATAGGAAATGATCACCATCAGATTTATAATATACACAGTGACCTAATTTAGAATGCTCAAATCCCAAACTCAACACATATGTCAAATTTATGGTACCACATCCTAGGACTCTGTTTGAGGCCATACAAAGATTTCTTTAATTTACAGACCAAATTATTTTTACCTTTCACCACATAGTGCTTTGATTGTGTCATATAAATATCCTCCTTGAAATCACCATGAAGGAAAGCAGTTTTCACATTCATTTGCTCTACCTCTAAATCATAAGCAACACCAATAGAAAGCAAAAATCTAATGGATGTCATTTTTGCAACAGGAGAAAATATCTCACCATAATAAACACCCTCAACTTGAGGGTAGCCTTTTGCAACCTACCTTGCTTTATACTTCTTAATGCTTCCATATGAACCAATCTTTTTCTTGAACACCCATTTACAAGCAACAAACTTTCATCCTTCAGGAAATGGTACAAGATCCCATGTATCATTCTTTTTCAAAGATGTCATTTCTTCCTCCATCGCAATCTTCTAGGATTCTGCATCATTCATACCTAATGCCTCTTCTATAGATCTAGGTTCATCCATATTAGTATTCAAAGAAAAAATACATCTCCAATCATCAGTTGAATACCTTTTAGGTGGTTGTCTATGTCTTGTTGACCTTTGAACAAGCTGAGTTGGAGGTTCTTCCTCCTATTCAAAAGATTTAGAGCTAGATGAGCTCTTCTCAACTTCTTGCCTATCAAGTGGTCTCAATTCAACTCTTTCAAGTGTAGAAGGGAATTGAAACACATCTTTCTGTTTAGTCTATTCTGATTGCAATTTAATAGAAGGAGACTTAATTTTTCTAAAAATAACACTTCTACTATGAATTACCTTTTATGCAATAGGGTCTCAAAGCTTGAATCCTTTCACATCATAACTGTAACTGATGAAGATACATTTCATAGCCTTGTTCTCCAACTTTGTTCATTTCTCATTTGACACATGTGCATATGCCTCGCAACAAAAAACTCTAAGATGTCTCAATGAAGGCTTGTGACTTGATCATGCTTCAATAGGCATTTTATCAATAAGAGTTGATGTAGGAGACCTGCTAATCAGGTAACAAGCAGTGGCAACAACTTCAACCCAAAAAATTGTTCTAGACCATCACTACTCAACATACTCCTAGCCTTCTCCATCCGTTTCTATTGGACATTCCTGCTACTAGGATATCTTGTTGTCATTGATGTCAACATATTCCTGCTCTGGTGAATGCAAATTAGTTTATTGGGATTATGGTTTGGTGTATGGATTATCTCTAGTATCATTATATTCTTCTACATTGTTATTAGTGATCTAGGAAGCTTAATTGATCATATCAAATGATCTGGTTTTGCAATTTGTTTATCTGATTAGTGCTTTGCAGAATTCAGTATTTCCTCCAGTATATTCTGGTGTGATCAAATCTTGTACTGAGTTTTTGGGATATTGTTTGAGATGGTCTTGTGTATCTTCATTTTAGATGGTTCATGATTTGGTGCTCCACAAGCTATCTTTCTTCGTGGCAGTTGATGTTGTTTGAGTTTTTATGAGTTTCAGATGTTGACAAATGATTTGATAAGTGGTGTTGGTGCAACTGTAACTCATGATTATAACATGCTTGTTGGTATTTCCAAATTGTTTCCTATTTGTTTTTATGATCCACATTGATCGTTGTGCGAGTTCTTGGTGATTTTGTTGAACCGGTGATGTTCTTCGTGTTATATAATTTTCTTAGTGGCGTAGCATGTTGTGGTTGATCTTGGCATGATTTCTAGTGGTTTTGCGTGTTTGGATATTTGATTTAGGACCATGTTATATCATGTATATCATTATATTGGTCCATTGGTTGATCTTTGTATCGTGTGATGTAATTTTATAATTGTAAGTTGAGGGTTTAGCTGACCTTATTGTCAAGGTTGATGAATTGTATATATAGGTGATATTGTCATGTAAATTGGGTGTCGTGGTTGTGTCTACATTATCAGAGGGTGGTGTATGTGAGATCAAGTTATTCATCCTTCGACATTGTGATTGAGCAAAGTTTGGTGTTGCAAAGTAGACAATTATGCTTAATTGGAACCGTCATCAAGAATTTGTAGGTGCTATTATTGCAGTTCATTCCTTTCGGATTGTAGTCTGAATCTTGTTGTAAGTCGGCGAGACTTCCCCGAGGGTTGTATCCTTCCAAGTCTTTATCTTTAGAGCAGTGAGCTCTAGGCAGTGTGCTTGAATGCATGTGAATTCCCATTGTAATATTTTTCACATACTACTACAGAGTATCATCTTATTGTGGGTAGGTTTCCACTGTGGTTTTTCCCTTAACTGGATTTTCCACGTCAAAATCTTGGTATTGTGTGTTGTGCTATCAATTTTCTTATCTTTGTTATTGTTGTAGTTTATCAGATCTATTTTTGTGATTAATTTTATAGATCAGATGAAAACTGATTCAGCCCCCCTCTCAGTTTTCTCTCATTGTTAATGCCAACAATTGGTATCAGAGCTAGATCCTCTAGAAGAATCTTAACTGATTGAGGAGATCTAGGATGGCAACTAGAACTAGAGGTGTTATCTTTAAGGAGAGTCTGAAATTTTATGGTAGTAACTATGCTATATGGAAGAACCTGATGGAAGTGTACTTGAGATGTCTTGGAGAAGATTATTGAAAGATTACAAAGAATGCCTATTCTACTCCTCCAAATGGACCGTTTACTGCTAATGAGATCAAGGAAGCTAAACATACCATTAGAGTAAAGGAAGAATCCTTGAGTGTTGACTGATTCAGATATGACAAATGCAATGGGAATTTAGACTACACATGAGATCTGGGAGAAGCTTGAGACCCTATCTGAAGGATATAAACAAGTCAAAGTTGCTAAGTTACAGAGTTTGAAAGGGAAATATGAGATGTTGAAGATGGGAGAAGGTGATAACATACATACCTTTATGGCTAAGGTGAATGACCCTTTCCTAGGTATCAGATGTTCTAGTGGAACCCTTGAAGAAGATGAAATTGTTGCTAAGGTGTTGAGATATTTTCCTCCTACTTATAAACATAAGGTAGCTACTATAGATGAGATATGGAGTGTGACTACAGTGACAAGAGATATGTTGGTTGGAAAGATTGTTGCATTTGAGCTGAGCGAATTTGGTGAATCACATGGAAAGTTTGAGATAGCATTTAGAGAATCTGTATCTAGTAAACAAAAGTATGAACCTAAAGAATGCATAATATCCAGATATGAAAGAGAAAGGAGAGATATGGAAGAGAAAGAAAGAGAACTTGATGAGTTTGAAGCATTGATTACCCAGAGATTGCCTAAAGGAGCCAGTAAGTATGATGGAAAATTTCCCTTGAAATGTTTCTCTTTCAATAAGGTAGGACATTTTTCTTCTAGGTTCCCAAAGAGAATGGCTAAGTATGATAGGCATGATAAATTTGATAAGCATGATAGAAATGATAGATATGAGAAGCATGAGAAGTATGATAAGCCTTACAAGTATAGCTAGAAGTATAGGAATCAGAAGAAATGCTATTATAATGTTGATGAAGGTGTTACAAATGAAGATTCAGAAGGAGATAAAGTTGTGTTTCTTGCCATTAAAGAAGATGGACCGGTACCTGTTGATCCAACTAGCTGCACTATTGAGGAGAAAGATTTAGCTACTAAAGTTGAAGAAAATTATGAATGAGTGATTGAAAGTGGCTGTTCACATCATATGACTAGTGATAAAAGAATTTTTGTGAGTATGGAAAAGTATGATGGTGGAATTGTGAGATTTGGAGATGACAAAGCCTATGTGATCCATGGTAGAGGTTCTATTTGCTTTGATGGTAAGCATAATACTGATGATGTCTTATATGTTGAAGGTTTGAAGCATAATCTTTTGAGTGTTGGACAGATGGTTGACAAAGGCTATGATTTTCAATTCAAGAATGGAAAATGTAAGATCCTAAATGCCTCTGGTATAGAGATTGCATATGTAACTAAGACTGAAGGTAATCTTTTTCATTTGAATGCTGGTGAGAAAAGTTGTTTGATTGCTCAGATTGATGAAATTTAGTTGTGGCATAGGAGAATGTGTCATGTTAATTTTGATTCTATGATCAAGATCAGTTCTATTCAAGTTGTTAGAGATCTACCTAATATTGTTAAGCCTACTAATCCGATATGTAAGGAGTGTCAATTGGGTAAGGAAATAAGAATTTCTTTCAAGAGCAAATAGTATACATCTTTTGGATTGTTGGATCTTGTGCATACTGACCTCTGTGGACCTACAAATGTTAGAAGTGTGCAGGGAGATAGATATTTTATGTTGCTAATTGATGTTTATTCTAGGATGATGTGGGTTGTCTTTTTGAAAGAAAAATCTGAAGCATTAGACAAATTTAAGATATTCAAAGCAAAGGATGAGACCGAGTTAGGATTGAAGGTGAAATGTTTGAGATATGACAGAGGTGGAGAATTTTATTTCGATGAGTTTGATTCATTATGTGAGAAGCATGGGATTAGCAGACAATTATCTTCTCCAAGAACCCCTCAACAAAATGAGTTGTTGAAAGGAAGAACAAGAATGTTTTGGATGCCACAAGAATTATGTTGATTGAAGGAAATGTTTTGAAGATCTATTGCAGAGAAGCTATTAGCACTGCTATTTACACATTAGGTTCATATTAAAGGCGATACTGGTAAGATTCCTTATGAGTTATGGTTTGGTCTTGTTCCTATTGTGAGATATTTTATAGTATTTGGTAGAAAATGTTATATCAAAAGAGATGAGGACATAGGAAAGTTTGATGCAAGAAGTGATGAAGGAATTTTCTTGGGATATTCAACAAATAGCAAATCCTACTGGTACTACAATAAGAGATTGAGGAAGACAGTAGAAAGTGAAAATGTGAAGTTGGATGAGAACCTTGGGAAAGAGATTAGAGCATGTGGATATGATGATGGTCAACACATTTTTTTGAATCCTATTTAGACTAAAGAATCAAAGAAGAATCATCCGGTAGAAACTATTAACCTGGATGTTGCTGTTGTCGGTGGAGAGGTGCAGGAACCTAAAAAATAAGAACAATCAGAAGACTCCAAGGTATGTAAGATTGAATCATTCGAAAAATCAGATTATTGGAGATAAAAATTAAGGTGTGATGATTAGAATAAGGCTAGTTTCTAAAGAGGTATGTTTGATTTCTAAAATTGAACCTAAAGATGTTGTTGAAGTTGAGTACATTGTTGCTACTGGTAGCTGCACTCAGGTAGTTTGGATGAAGTAAATGTTGAAGGATATCAGAGTTATCTATGATGAGCCTACTGTCATATACTGTGATAATTCCGGTGCTATTAACATGTCAAAGAATCTGGTGCAACATTCAAAGACTAAACATGTGTCAATTAAATATCATTACTTAAGAGAAAAATTCAGTAAAGAGAAAGTGAAGTTGGAGTATGTATCTACAAAGGAACATATTGCTGATATTTTCACTAAGCCTTTGCTTGCAGATACATTTGTCTATTTGAGAGACAAGTTAGGGGTATCCACCCCTCCTGATGAGAACTAGATGCATTGAGTTGCATCAATACGACGGACTTCATAGTCTTATCTCTTTATCTGGATTAATGAGTTGGTGCTGCTCCTCTGGTGGAGTGGTCTGGTTATGTGTTTTAGGGGGAGAGATTCATGATTTTCTTATTAAGGGAGAGTTTGGTTTTCTGTTTTGAGATCTTTGGCATTGTTGTCAAAGGGGGAGAGAAGCATGTGAAAAACTATTTTATCTGCTTGATCTTAGAGGATTTTGTTGGAGTTAATTTCTTTCTTTGCATTGATTGTTTTTCACATTCATATGTTGTCATCAATGCCAAAGGGGGAGATTGTTGGACATTGTTGTTGCTAGGATATGTTGTTGTCATTGATGTCAACATATTCCTTCTCCAGTGATTGTAGATTAGTTTACTGGGATTATGGTTTGGTGTATGGAGTATCTCTAGTATCATTATATTCTTCTGCACTGTTGTTGGTGATCCGGGAAGCTTAATTGATCATATCAGATGATCTAATTTTGTAGTTTGTTTATCTGATCAATGCTTTGTAGAATTCAGTATTTCCTCCGGTATATTCCAGTGTGATCAGATCTTGTGCTAAGTTTTTGAGATATTGTAAATGGGATGGTATTGTGTATCTTCATTTTAGATTCTCAATGATTTGGTACTCTACAAGTTATCTTTCTTTGTTACAGTTGTTGTTGTTTAAGTGTTTTTGAGTTTCAGACGTTAACAAATGAAGATTTGATAAGTGGTGTCTGTGCAGCTGTTACTAATAATTCTAACATGCTTGTTGGTATTTCCTAATTGTTTCCTATCTCTTTTGATGATCCACATTGATCATTTTGTGAGTTCTTGGTTATTTTGCTAAACCGGTGATGTTCTTCATGTTATGTGGTTTTTTTGGTGGTGTAATGTGTTGCGGCTGATCTTGGTGTGATTTTCGGTGGTGTTGCATGTTTGGAGAGTTGATTTAAGACCATGTTATATCATGTATATAATTATATTGGTCAGGTGGTCGATCTTTGTATCATGTGATGTAATTTTGTAATTGTGAATTGAGGGTTTAGCCGACCTTGTTGTCAAGGTTGATGATTTGTATATATAGGTGATATTTTCAAGTAAATTGGGTGTCGTGGTTGTGTTTGCATTATTAGAGGGTGGTGTATGTATGATCAAGTGATTCATCCTTCGACATTGTGATTGAGAAGAGTTTGGTATTGTAGAGCAAACAATTGTGCTTCATCGGAACTGTCATCAAGCATTTGTAGATGCTATTATTGTAGTTCATTCCTTCCAAATTGTAGTTTGAATCTTATTGTTAGTTAACGAGACTTCCTTGAGGGTTGTAGCCTTTTGAGTCATTATCTTTTGAGCAGTGAGCTCTAGGCAGTGTGCCTAGATACACGTGCATTCCCCATTGCAATATTTTTCACATACTAATGCAGAGTATCATCTTATTGTGGGTAGGTTCTCACCGTGGTTTTTCCCTTAACCGAGTTTTCCATGTCAAAATCTTGGTGTTGTGTGTTGTGTTATCATTTTTATCATCTTTGTTATTGTTGCAGTTTATTAGATTTTTTTTTGTGATTAAGTTTATAGATCGGTCGAAAAATGATTCACCCCCCCTCTCAGTTTTCTCTCATTGTTGTTGCCAACAGTTTCCTGTTCATTCTTTCTGCAATTCCATTCTACTATGGAGAATACAGAGTTGTCTTATGTCTATTTATACTATAGTCTTTACAAAATCTATCAAAATCATTAGAGCAAAATTCACCGCCATTATCAATCCTCAAACATTTAATTTTATTTCTAGTCTGCAACTCAACCATTGATTTAAATTCCTTAAAATGATTGAAAAATTCAGATTTACTCTGTAGAAAGTATACCCATGTCCTTCTACTAAAATCATTAATAAATGAAACATAATATGTGGATTTTCCAATCAAAGGAATATCCAGAGGACCAAACACATCAGAATGAATAAGATCCAAAATACCACAAGATTTATGAGATCTCGAGTAAAACTGAATGTGGTTTTGTTTTCCATAAATGCAATGCTCACAAAAATTAAAGTCAAGATTACAATCATTCAAACCTTCAACAAGGTTTTTATTTATCAAGGTCCTCAGACCCTTTTCTCCAATGTGGCCAAGTCTCTAGTGCCATAAAATAGTCTTCTCTGTAGGCAACTTTTCTTCAGAAGAAAGAGCACCCTTAGGTACCCAAAAGCCATGTCTATCTGTCGAAGGTGAAACCCTCAAATTTTCCAACGGAGTATCCACAAATTTACTTTTTATAGAAGTGGTATTACACTCAACAGTGTATGCCTCTAGGTTATACAAAGTGTTGAACTTGACACTTTGAGAAATCACCATAGCACCCTTAATCATCCTATATCTTGCATTAGAAAAGGCTACCTGCACACCCACATCTATCAGTTTCCTCACAAATAATAAATTTCATTTTAATCCAGGGATATGCAACACATCACTAATCCTTTTTACTCTACCATCAGAAAACCTAATCCTAACTTTACCTCAACCAATAATGTCTAAATGTGAATCATCACCCAAGTACACCTTACCTCCATTAAACTCTTTATATTCAAAAAACCAATCTTCATTGGAAGTCATATGAAAAGATGCACCCGAGTCAATTAACCATGCACTATTACCTGCATGAGTAGCCAAAGATACAATAAATGCATCACCATCTTCCTTCTCAGACTCAGAATTATAATCGATCTTCTTCTTTTCTTCTTTTCAGTCCTTATGGATGTGACCTGGTTTACCGCAATTCCAACATATGACTTTGGACTATCCAAGAGATTTTGATCTCCCTTTCGATTTGGAATTATTGCACTTCTCATTCTTCTTGCTTTTTTTCTTAGGTCTTCCTTGAATAGTTAAGGATTCCTTTGAATTGATGGATACCTTCCTTCACATCTCTTCACCAAGTAGGGAACCCACCACATCTTCAGACTTCAAAACAATGGAAGTACTACCGATAGCCATTACAAGAGAATCCCATGAATCAAGAAAAAGAACAAAGCAAGATTTGGCATTTCTCCTCTTCGTCCATCTTAACATCAACAGATACCAATTGAGTCATCAACATATTAATTGCTTCCAGGAATACAATTTCTTCCTCAAGAAAAGTTGATTCAATAAGAATTTCACTTGATACATTTCACCAAGATTAGTCCATAACTTCTTTGTAGTGTTCTCTTCATGAACATTGATTAGGACAGAGTTTTCCAGACACATTCTGATTAGACCCTTGGCTTTTTCGTCCATGACATCATACTGAGTAGTCGCAGTAGGATCTGCAGGTCTTGAGACATTTGCATCAATAGCATCCCATAGATCTCGATCTATTAGCAGATCTTCTATCTTCAGCTTCCACATCTCAAAATTACTTTCATTAAATTTCTCCACCTCTATTCTCCCTGATGAACTTGCCATCTAAAAATTCCTATAACAAGATCAAAAAGTGTCTTCTACACAAGCTCCCACTCAAATCTAGATTAGTTCAAAAAACCCAACAACCCACAACTAAAACCAAAGGTGATCAATCTCTGATACCACTTGTAAGGAGGTTAAGTAGCTGAACAACTTCCTACACTAACCTTGAGAGGAGGGTAATGCAAATTTTTTTACAGATCATTACAGAAGTTACATAAAGTTAACAGAAATAGACACAATAACATGCATACCATAACACCGTGATTTATGTGGGGAAAACCCTTTTGGGAGAAAAACCCCACACTCCAAAAGCAACTCAATATATTATTAAACAATCAATAACAAATTACAATATAATTGTAGAGTAAGTTCTTCGTAGGAGTACCAAGAATCAAAGACTTAGAGGTAACTCAATAGCCATAAGATTCTTATACACAACCTCTATCTCACGTACCTTATATATAGAAGATACAATACAGGAAACTGTCAAATAGTATTACAAAACCATGGGCTAAAACAACCCAATAAAGTATAGTCGACCTTATCTCCAATCTAGATTCCTTATGACATGTTGAAACACACATCAACACATGCCCCTCCCTTGTACAACTCATTTATGTGTGATGTATTTTATATTTCTTATTTCAGGAGTACAAACTTCTGGAGGCCATAACTTGAGAATTGTGTGTCCTATTGACGAACTGTTTGAAGTGTCAGAAAGCTCGTGAAGTGATTTATTACCTCGTAAATGGCTATGTTATTTACACGCACTTTTCAAGGAATTTTAGGGCCTCTAAAGTACTCAAAATTAAATTTAAACCTTTCACTTCACCCCTCCAAAATGGAAACTTTCATATCTTCAAAACTAGCAGTGATCTTGTGACAAATTGTACCGAAATGCTTATCTAGACAACCAAAAGCTTCAGGGACAATTTCACACCATTTTATGCCCAAATGAAAGCTTACTATAAGTAGTAACCTCATGTAAATGCAAGGTTGAGAGACCATTTTCCCAGCACTTCATACTCCCACTAAAGTGGGGGCTAAATGTAGCATCCTAAAATTGTACCCTTGTACAATTTTGACCGCATTGGGTCCCTATCTTAGCGTTTGTGCTTGTAGGCCTAATTGGGACCTGATTCTACTTGCACCATATAAGAATATCTTTATTTTGACCCTGCACATTAACTTGGCACCTTGTCCTAGCCCTAAATTAGGGTAGGACTTGAGCGCTATGCTCTAGTCCTAGTTAGGACCAGAGAGCCATGCTTTGTACCTCCTCAGTTGGTGTAATGCCCCTCTAGGAATCATTCTTATGATAGTTATGTTAGATGCCAATGAATCTCATGTGTTATTTTGACTTCCTTATTGATGATTTAATTCCTCTTGATTGAGATATATTATGATGTTTTGATTTGATATATGTTGGTTAGTTCCTCTAGGGTTTCTTAGCGGGGCATTACACTTGGTATCAGAGCACATGTTGCAAACACTAGTATCTCTGGTTAAGATTGTGCCCTTAGTTTGGTATAGTGTATATAGTCTTTCTATCATGCACTTGTACTTATGAAATAATTCTTGGGATTGATGTATAGGACCTTGAAAATAGTAGATGTTTCATGCTCTCTCGTTACTCATTCTTTTGAAGATCATTATTGAGTATATCATGTGTATTCAATTCTTGCTCTTACCTTCCAGATGTTAGTAATTGTTATATGTTGATATGCACCTTTGGTTGCTTTGAAATTTCTAGTATTACTCAAACCCTTAAGATGTTTTAGATATATGATTGCTCTTATTTAGAGGAAATTGCCTATGCCTCCCTGTTTGATGTCATATTCTTGGGACTAGCTTATTTTGTTAGATAATTTATTGTTGTATGATGACATACTTGTGTTATACATGTAACTTGATTTAGTACAGAACACAAGAACTTATATGGAAGATATTAAGTGCATTTACATAGTGAGTTGAAGCTATTTCTTCCTCTTTTCTTCTCTCTAGAAATTAAAACTATCTACATCATGTGTACTTATTTCTTGTGTATGGGTTTTAGTTGTGAGTGAATGGTTGTGATTTTAGGTGACCCTTGTGTGTGTCTTGTAGATTTTGGTGTTTAATTGGATGTTTAAGGATGCTTTGGGTGTATAAAATGATCATGATGAATATTAGGAGGGAATTGTATGTTTTCTTTAAGGATTCCACCATGTTTCTTTATATGACTAACCTAATTAATGCCTTTCTTATGAACAATACAATAATGTGCTTGCATTTGATATATTGAATTGACTTAGTATAAAATGGGATGTGTAAGTGAAGAACATGTTTGATATGTATAAATATTCATATATTAGTTATCAGATAGTTCTCTCTCCCCTCTTCTTCTTGTATTTTGATATTCAATGAAAGATGATAGTTAATGATGCATTTGTATCAATTATAAGTAGTGAGTATTTATGCAAGAGGGTTTTGTATGTAAGAAAAGATTGTCTGTATAGATCTCATCTTGGAAATTGGGATCTTTAGTTGTATCTCTAATCTTATGAAATGTCATGATAGGCCGATTTGCATGCATCTAAGTAGGTAGTAAAATGAAGTATAATACAATAAAGGCGATATGCATAGGGAAAAATTAGTCATCCTCGTATGATCTTGTTGGTGTACATGCATATATATGAATTGTTTGACGATCAAATTTTATCCCTCTTCTCTCTATCTAGATATAAGAATTCATATAAATGCGACTAAATGATGTATTTGAAAATTAAATAGAAGTGTAGGTAGAATAGATTTTTGCATAAATACTATAGGTAGTTCATACAATTTAGTTGTTTCACAGTTCATGATAGAGAATAAGTATTGATTAAGACAAAGTCATGTATTGCATGTAGTATGTGTTGAGACATGGACCAACTAGGACTCGAACCTAAGACCTTCCATATGCTGCTGGAGTGCTCTACCACTGAGCTACTAGCCCCTCTTGGACCAGTCCATCGTTGGTCTAGGTATGGCTTATTTCCAACACCGACACCCCCCCTTAAGCCACACCTCTCGTGTGCTTGGGGCTCCTAGCCTAGACCGGGCTCTAATACCATGTTGAAGTTATTAATTCCTCCTTTAGTCACTTGATTCTTCTAGTATAATCAATTTGCTTATATATAAATTGTTGGGTGAAGATGCACAGCAAATGATCTTTATAAATTACACAACAATTGTAATATCGTGACTTCACACGTATATTTTCTATAGACCACAAACAGATATATATGTGTTAGAAGAGAACAACATAACCCTCTATATCGTATACACTAAATTTACATCAGCCTTTCCTATGACGTATATGTCTAATCAATATGGTCTCTCACAACCACACTCCTAGAAATTGCCCCCGATAGAAGATAAATACTCGTTCAATTTCGGTGAGGGGTTGTGACCTCAATTAAGGTGGCATACCAAATGAGGGGGTACGATGTGTAATCACTGATAGGCAAACAAGACATAATACTTGCTAACCAAACATAAATAATTAATGAAAGCAATGTGCATATTGGTTATTAGAATGATATATATTATTAAATGTTGAAGGCCTTAAGGCCAATTTAACATTTAATTTTATTCAACTGAAGCTATAAATCATCAACACTCCCTCTTAGATAGGGAGGATAAAAGATATTGGGAGCAATATTCATAAATCGTATGATGCTTATCTTGGGACCATAGTTTCAAGATGTGAATTTCCTCTATCGACGATTCTATTCACAAACTCTTGAGTGGATTGCCTCTATTGGTGATTCTATCCATAAGCTCTTATGTGGATTGCCTCTGTCGGTGATTCTATCCACAAGCTCTTGTGTGGATTGCCTTAGTCAGCGATTCTATCCATGAGCTCTCACATGGATTGCCTCAGTCGGCGATTCTATCCACAAGCTCTTACGTGGATTGGCTCAGTCTGTGATTCTATCCATGAGCTCTTGTGTGGATTGCCTCAGTCAGTGATTATATCCATGAGCTCTCATGTGGATTGCCTCAGTTGGCAATTCTATCCACAAGCTCTTACATTGATTGCCTCAGTCGGTGATTCTATCCATGAGCTCTTGTGTGTGGATTGCCTCAGTTGGTGATTCTATCCACAATCTTGGGTTATTGTAAGATCGTCACCTTCCAATAACTTCAAAAAATACAAGTGAAAATCATTTGGAAGTCTTCACTTCCTTATGATTTACATAGGGCCCATAAAATAATTATTAGTATTAATAATAATAAACAATATTTACAATTTTACCTTAGAAGTGCTCAATCTTTATTAGTAAGCTCCCTCTCAATCACAAGGTATCTTGAGTTTCTTCTAGAGAATATTTTTTTTTGAACATACGTCTGAATTTCTGACTTCAGCAAGGGAAGCTTGTAGTTTAAGTTTGAGAGGACAAGTTCTTGCAATGTGGCCATATTCGTCACATATGAAACATTGTACTTTAGAGAAGTTTCTAGGCTTCTTGAATGATTGATTACCATATGTCTTTTTGTCCTGTTTCCTTTTCAAACTAGAGACTAGAACTTGAACATCTTCATCAATGGGTTTCATGATTCCTCTTGATATTAGGTTACACTCTTCTTGAATGCAGTCAGCTTTTAGTCTATCAAAATTGAGAACTTTGGATTGAGCACTAACTCCTTGTCTAAAGTTTTTCCATGAGATAGGGAGCCCATTTAGAGTTATAATAGTTAGCTCCTTATTATCATAAATGTGACCAATTGATTAGAGTTGGTTCCTTAATTTTGATATCCTCATAAAATATGAAGTGATAGTCTCTTCCTTACTCATTTTAATATTAGAAAGTTGATTTTTAAGTGTGAGGATTCTGCTCGTGTTGTTAATCTCAAACATGTCTTTTAAGGCTTTGAACATGTCATATGCAGAATCTAACCTTGTAATAATAGGTAGTAGATGACTCTTTACTCCATCTACTAATAACTCCATTGCTATAATATTGTTCTTTTCCCACTGACTCTGTTCGTCTTTTCCATCAGGTTTAGAAGGATTCTCTATTATTGTTTTTAACTCTTTCTTCCTTAGTACCAACATTATCCGTAGTTTCCATTCATCATAGTTTGAGGCACCTTCAAGTTTGTCTTCGAATCTGATTCCATTCATCATTTTAAAATACAAACTTTCAAGGAGATATCAATTTGATCTTAATCGGATCTTCCTTCAGGCGATTAGGCTTTATAGAAGGAAACCTGGCTCTGATACCATGTTGAGACATGGACTAGCTAGGACTCGAACCTAGGACCTTCCATATGCTGCTGGAGTGCTCTACCACTAAGCTATTGGCCCCTCTCGGACCAGTCCATCATCGGTCCAGGTGTGGCTTATTTCCAACACCAACAGTATGGGTATAGAGAATATGAAGTTATTCTTTTGTGGTTTTGTTTTATTTTGAAAGATAGAAGTATTTAGCTTTGTAAAAAAATTGCATGGATATAAAGAAGTATATGGATGTTGTGTTCCATTACTGAAAAATTTAGAAATGATTCTACTTCCTTACCTTATTCGAGTTGCAAAGGATGTGCTATTAAATGAAAATTCTAGTAGAATGGATAAATGATGATAGGAAAAGTGCATCCATATGTTATTAATTTTAATTGTAATTGTTGAAATCATTGTGGTTAGAATTTTATGCTTAAGAGCTGCTAGAAAATGGCACTGTTATGAATGCAACTACTTTGTAATTGTGATATCATAAAGAATGATAGTCTGTATTTATTGTATTCCCTATATGTGTGAAATACTGTATCTTTCCCTTTCTTGCATAAGTCTTCTTACATAAAGGATATTTACATGAACTTGCATGTGTACAAAAAAATTGCATTGTAATAATAGATATGTAGTTAATTTAATAGCCTAAGATGTCTACTATACATTCTCTAACACACTCAGGACGCGTGATCTTGGGTACTATGTAGCGGTTACTCCCTTTAGTGTGGCTGAAATTGGTCACCTCATTTTGAGATTTTGTTGTAATTATGATTTCTTTGACTTGTTAGAGTATTTGGGTATTGACTTGATTAATTAAACAATATTTGTTTAATTATTTAAGTTCCCTTTATCTCTTTTACACTTAAGCTAACTTTAGGTGCATAATAATTAATTCTTTTATTAATTATTATGTGCAAGCCTAGGTTTTCCTTTTTAGGGTTTCTTGACCTATTAGAGTTTTATTCTTTTTCATTGTATTGTAAGGATTATCACATTACACAATTTGTGAATATTGAGCTCTCATCTTTTTGAGCATATTTTATGCGTATTTGTTTTATCTGTTATTTGCTTCCTTGCTTCTCCTTGTAACATGTTTTTCAGCTTGCAAAGATCATTTGGGCTCCTCTGGTGTTGTATTTCTCAACTCTCACATGGTATCAGAGCTTCAGATCTGTAGCTATCTGTTCTTGTTTTGAGAATTTTTGCATTGGAAGCAAATTTGGGGTTTTAGGAAGTTTTTTTTTATGTACTTAGGGATAGGCCTTTTTTTTTAAATTTTTTTTAATTTTTTTTTCTGAGCACTTTGGGCCTAAACGAACCTCACCATTGCGCTCAGAAGGCCCAAAAACCCCTATAGTTATATAAAACTTGCCTAGTTTTGACTCTTGAGCATCTGGGGGCATTTTTTTCTTTAGTACCAGGCCATACGACCCTGACACATAGTTCGAGAATTTTTTTTTAAAAAATAAATTTTTTTTTAAAAAATAATTTTTTTTTTGTCTTTTTATGGCATGTAGGCCGATTTTTTGATTTTTTGAAAAAAAAAATTACTAAAATCAAAAATCAAAAAATTATTGTAAAAAAGCGAAAAAAGGTTTTTTTTACCAAAAAATTATTTTGGGGGTTCCCCATGGTACACAGGGTACAGTAGGCCCCCTTGCCACCCTATAGGAGTACCACCGCTGTCAGTGTGGGCCCAGGCCCTGCCGCCTACCGGCCTCCGATGCCACCGACACCCTCCAGCCGCCGCCGGCCCTAGCCCTCGTCGGCCCCGCTGCCACAACTCCTCCTGGGCCCCTGCCTACGACCCTTCCCACCACCATAGCTCCCGTTGGCCCCGACCCTACCACCCGCAGCTCGTCGCCGGCCCTGCCGCCTGCCGCTCACCGTCGGCCTCGACCTCACGACCCGCAGCTCCTCTGACCCCCGCTGTGCTGCGCCGCCCGCGGCCTCCACCCGCCAGCCTTTCCTTACGCTTGCCACCTAGCCTCTCCCTGCATCGCCGCCGGTGCTCTCCCTTTCCGGCCACTCCCTATGTGCCCATGCCCACTAGAACCCACTGCCCGACCACTGCCGCGCCACCTGACCACCACCACTACACCGCCCACTGGCCACCTCTGCCAGGCTCCTGCCACCGAACCTCCTCCCTCTTGTCTTTTTAAGGGGGGGTTTGTTTTTTGGCCATATCTTGGGCATACAAGGTCATTTTTTTGAAAGCGAATAGGCATCGAAAAGCTGGTTCTGAGATGGAGATTGTGATGTTGGAATTTTTTTCCAAATTTTCTATTTGACTATGTTTTGTTCTAGTCAAAGTGGGGTCTTGTTTTTGCACTCCGGGAGCCATAGAATGAGCATCCAAACTCCATTTTTTGAAAAATTTATATCGTTGGAAAGCTTGTCCTATGTACTTTCAAGCCATATGATTTTTATTTCTAGATTCTTCTCTAGGAATGTTTTCTTCAGCTTTTTGGTTTTTTAGCACTTTATGGATATCTTGGTTGTTTCAAGTCTTGGGATCTCTTCTCTGAGTAGGATGTCTCTATTTTGGTTCTCCTTTCTATTTCCAGTCTTCTTATCATTGTAGCTTCTTTTATGCAAATGCACTGAGATAAAGTGCCATCATGCATTGTTTACTTGGGATCTTGCACATCTTGTGCCTTATTGTACGTGCACTACTTATAAAGTGCCATGAGGGGGTTGATGTTTTACTTTTGTTTGCCATCTACCTTTGTCCAGTGAGTGTTCCTTCCATGACATTTTCCTTATGTTGTGTGTTAAGTGAGTGTTCCTTCCACGACACTATGTACTGTCTGTGCACCTTTGATGTTTTTTGGTTCTTCGTGGTGCAGTTCCTATTGGTCGTTCTTTTTAGTGTACCTGTCCCTCTCCCTTTTTAGCATTATGGGGAAGTTTATCTTGTTGGTTCTAATGCTTTCGTGGTTCGATTGATCAGTTCTTCGGGCTTTAGTTTCTCATGCCATATGTATCTTTGAGTTTAGTTGTTTTCCTTTGTTTGCCTCCTGATTCGAGTAGCGTCATTTGATGGCACTCATACAAATTACAGTCTTATCTACCTAGTCATGTTCTATTTCAGTGGAGGTTCTTCAGTTCAATAGTTATTCTTTGACAATGTTTGCAGGTTCTTCATGCTTCAGTGATTCTTCTGATCTTCTCTTGTTCCTATCTTTTTGGAACATTCTTGTTTGGAGGCTTTTTTAGTCCTTCTTGAGCTTTCATCTCTTCTTGTAGAGGAGTTTTGTTTCCACGGGGTTTTCTCCTTTTTCTCCACTTTACAGAGATTTAATTGTATTTGGGTACCTGATCAGGCCTTGTTGCCGGGACCCATCTTTCCTACTTTCAATAGCTGTTCTAGGTTTTAGCTTCTCCCTAACTCTAGCTTAAGGGGGGGTGTTAGAGTATTCAGGTATTTACTTGATTAATTAAACAATATTTGTTTAATTATTTATGTTCCCTTTATCTCTTTTACACTTAAGCTAACTTTAGTTGCATAATAATTAATTCTTTTATTAATTATGTGCAAGCCTAGGTTTTCCTTTTTAGGGTTTCTTGACCTATTAGAGGTTTATTCTTTTCATTGTATTGTAAGGATTATCGCATTACACAATTTGTGAATATTGAGCTCTCATCTTTTTGAACATATTTTCTGTGTATTTTTTTTATCTGTTATTTGCTTCCTTGCTTCTCCTTGTAATAGGTTTTTCAGCTTGCAGAGATCATTTGGGCTCATGTGGTGTTCTGTTTCTCAACTCTCACATGACTTACTTATGAAATGTGTTTCGTAATAATGGGGCTAGCATTGTTATTTTGAAATTTCTTATGAAAGGAATGACCATTAAATTCTCTTTTCCTTCTATACAATTTATGACATTTATCATGTTTTGGTGTTGTTGGTCATCATAATTGCCGATATTTTTCATTACTTAATGTTGATCTTGACAATTTTACTTTTGGATTACTCTCTTTTGAAATTTCCGGTGCTCATTTTGAATGTTTCATTTAGCTGGCCCTAGTTATGTGTTAAGTGTTGTTTCTATCATGTTCGCTTGAACCTCTAGTAGTGTATTAAGGGAGAACACCACAGAGATTGGATTTAGGCATGTTGGGTAATCAAGTAGTATTAATATTAGTTTAAGGAAATAAAAGTGTATTTCTATGATGAAATTCATTTGTAACAATTTTGGTTATAAAATATATTAAGAAGAAGAGTGAATTGAATTAAGTAGATTGTGGAATATGTATTAGACAATATTAATGGTCTACAGACTTATTGTTTTGACAAGTGTTTGGGGATTCTTACATGGATTCTATTTGAGTTAAGTTGGCATTAGATGGTTGTTGTATGTAGATATATACACTTCCTGTCTTAGATTGAGATTGTATTGTGCTTTATGATTGGTGTTTTGGTGTTAACATTGATATGATTTATGTCATGAACCTTTCTCCTTCCAAAATGTATGGATTATGGACCTTAGATGACGTACAATACATTAGTTATGATTGTTTTCAATAACTTTTTGTGAGAGTATGTTGTGTTTTCCCTAGTAATATAGGAAGGAGTGTATGTGTAGGATGTTGTGTTAGATGTATATTTATCATCTTAATGGTGCATATAGATGTTAAGGAAGTGTATTCATGTTTGAAAAGTGTAAGTTCTGATGTTTTTGTACATTGTGATATGTCTACCTTTGGATAAGGACTTCAACATAAAATTTATGTCCTGTTAGAATGCTTATTGAAATGATGGTTTCTAGAAGGCAAATGAGAGAATTAGTATGCTAAACATAGGTAGAAAAAGATGATGTATCTTGTTATAACTCTCATGTAGCACATTGATTTCAAGTAACTGAGGAATATGAAGGGAAAATTTGTTGAATACTACATTACTTGAGTTAGAAGAGGAAGGAAATAATTATGTTAAGATAGCTTAATTGGATGGTGATTTATGTTCCTTAGTAGATTGATTATGTTGATTGCATTTTCCTAAACAAAAGTCAATATTTAGTATTATTTAATATAAGTATTGTGACTAACGTGTTCTTGTTTTCCTATCTTAGCCTTGCGACTTCTAGGAGTAACTAGGGGGGGAGGATGTATTGCCCCTCTAGGAATAATTCTTATGATAGTTCTGTTAGATGCTAATGAATCTCATGTGTTCTTTTGAGTTCCTTATTGATGATTGAATTCCTTTTGATTGAGATATGTTATGATGTTTTGATTTGATATATGTTGGTTAGTTCCTCTAGGGTTTCTTTGTGGGATATTACACTTGAACTAAATTTTATATATATATATATATATATATATGTATATATATATATATATATGTATATATATATATATATATATATGTATATATATGTATGTATGTATGTATGAGGATTCATAGGGTATGCATAGGATATATATAAGTTATTAGCATAGTATTATTTTTATTAGTTATTTCCTATGTAAATGTCAAAAATAAAAAGTCAAAAG
The DNA here is from genome assembly GCF_030272615.1 of Cryptomeria japonica. Lineage (NCBI taxonomy): Eukaryota > Viridiplantae > Streptophyta > Pinopsida > Cupressales > Cupressaceae > Cryptomeria > Cryptomeria japonica. The sequence continues at coordinate 362,848,645 of NC_081410.1, read as the reverse complement.
TCAAAAGTAATATGTTAGTTCCTAGTTGTTAAAAGGTTAGCACAAGTTAGTATTTTGTTATTTTATTTGTTAATTAGTTTTTGTTTTAGTATTCACGTGAGATTTGGAAGATATTTCAACTCACCCAAACATGGCAAATTATATTCCTATATAATTGTACTTTCTCCTCACATAGGAGACATTGGAGAATGCAAGTTTTACAGTATTTGTTTTGCAGAGATTAATGCCAATTTTGTAAAGATTATTGTTAATTTTTTTTGTAGAGATTATTGGTATTTTGTCTGCAAATTTCATCTTTGACTGCTGGTTAGCTTGCCTCTTTCCACATCAGTTGGTACCAAAGCATTTTATGATCCTTGGGTTTGAGTTTATCATTCAAATCCATTCCGTCAAAAAGGAAAAAAAAATCAGTCCTAGATCTTGGAACAAAAGGAAAATATTCTTGAAGATTTTGCACTCATTTGAAGATAAATATTCATCCAGAAGCATCTAGAGCTAATTGCTTGCAAAAGTAAGCACCATTTTCTTCAATTTTTGGTGCACTTTCTTTAGAAACCCGTTCTATTCTTTCATTAACAGATTTAATATACAAAATATTTTGTTAAATGGTTTGTTTGGAAAGAAGCATCTTTCTGAGAGCTTTCTGGAAAATTTTATGGTTCTGAATTTTGTTTACAATTGAGAAAGTTATGGCAGTTTCAATTTAGCAGCCTCAATTGCTGAATACAGAAGAAGATGAGTGGTTTTGTTAGTGGTTTTGGACCCAAAAACGTGGTTTTGCTCCATTTTCATGGTTTTTATTTGAAAAATAAATAATTTGTATTCTTTGCTTAATAAAAGTTGTGTATAAGGTTCCCAAGTGTTAAAAGAAAAAAAAAATGTATATTTCAAGTTTGTTGGGAGAGTATTAATTTGTAGATTGTGACCTACTTGTAATTTTAATTTCAAAGTTTGCCAAATTATGTTTGGAGGAGTCTGAAACATCTCTCTAAAGAGGTTCCACTTAAATCTCTAAAGCATTTCTTGATTTGTTTTTGTCAAACCCAAGTCTAATAGAGTGTTGAACCTCATTATTGGTCCATTCTTTTGTTGGGAGGTGTAAAACATATCACTAAATTTAACTCACAATAATATGGCTGCTAATTTGGCTGAGCGAGTTATTGAACTTGCCAATGTGATAACCAAACTGATTGATAAAGTCAATGATATCGCAATTCAACAGCTTCTTGGTCCTAAAAACCATCGACCTTCAGCCAAATGTGAAGTCAAAATCTACGATGGATCCCAAGGTCCTGATGTGCTCCAAACTTGGATCCTAGACATGGAGACATGTTTCACCTTTAATGAGACTGCCAATGTTGATAAGGTTCCTTTTGCCAAATTGAAACTCTTTGGTATTGCTAAGGTTTTGGTCATTGAGCAACAATATGCCCAGAACCCTATCGCCACATGGAATCAACTTGTCACGACCTTAAATGATACATTCTATCCTTCAAACTATGAGTAGAAATCGCACATCAAATGGCTTCACCTATAACAAGGATGACATATGTCAGTGCAAGATTATATCTACCAGTTCAATCGGCTAAGAATACTACTTCAAGTATAAGAACCAACTGTTGCTCTAATCTTAAATTTCAAGAGCAGCTTACAGGAACATTTGTTTAGGGAGTTGAAATATACTACCCTAGAATCTCTTGATGCTGCATTCAACCAAGCACAATTGGCAAAGAAAAAGCTAGCTGCCCAGTCTTGTGCATCTCGAACTTCATTTTTTGTAGGTCCTCCAAAGGCTTCGAGTCCTCAGCCACAACAAAATTTTCCAAAGATAAAAGTTCTTCTCCTTCCTCTTATTTTTAGTATCCTCCTTCTGATACTAAGAAATCTAAGTTTTGTACTTATTGTAAAAATAAGGGACATGAAAAGTCTGAATGCTTTGAGTTGAAGAAGAAGAATCTAATTGTACAGTCTCATGATGAGGAAAGGAAAAAAATTTCCATTGAGACTTTTGGTGTTGATAGGAATTATGATGAGTTGAAAGGTAGAATCAACAAGGTCACCTTAATGAACCATCATTCTACTTCAGGGGGAAGTGACAATTTGATTGTCACTCGTGCACATTTAACACATAATTTTTTTTGTGGATTGTATCATCGACAATGGCTCGTAGAAAAATTTGATTGTGAAGTCCATTGTTGACAAACTTCATTTGTCGATGGATCCACATCCTCTTCCATATTCACTTGGATGGAAAGATAATGATTCATCCTCACATATCACACACACTTGCACTGTCTCTTTTGCATTTGGCCCCAAGTTTATTGATAAGGTCACCTGTGATGTGACCACCATGGATTGTTGTGGTTTGCTACTTGGTAAACCCTATCAATATGATAGGAAAGCTCACTATGATGCCTTTAATAAAACATATACACTACAACAAGATAATCAAACATACCTAATAAAAATTTACTAAGAGCACTAAAAATTTAGTACTTAGTTGTAGATAGGCAAGAAAAGCTATAAATCAGGCACAAGAACTTGCATTAATTTTTATAAGGCCACAATCTGAAAATTCTGAAGCAAAAATCATTATGTCTAAGACACATGCTACACTAGAAAATTGTTTCAAGATTATTCACATGTATCTCAAGAGCCTCAAACACTTCACCTAGAATGAGCGATCAATCACTCTATTGATCTTGTTCCTGTTGCATCTCTTCCTAATGCCCCGATGTATCGACAATCTATTATTCAAAGTGATGAGATAACAAGACAGATTCAAGATTTATTGTCTAAAGGTTTTAGTAAACCAAGTACATCCCCTTGTGCTTCACCAATTTTATTCTTACTCAAGAAAGATTTAACTTGGTGTCTTTGTATTGACTTTCAGGCATTAAATTAGATCACCATCAAAAATGGATATCCACTTCCATGCATTGATGACCTATTGGATCAACTTCAAGGTGCAAAATTTTTCTCTAAGACTGATTTAAAAAGTGGGTATCACCAAGTTAGAGTTCAGGCAGAGGACACATGGAAGACAGATTTCAAAACCAAGATGGGACTTTTTGAGTGTCTTGTGATGCCATTTGGTCTCACCAATGCTCCTGCCACTTTCATGTGATTGATGCATGAGGTGTTTTGTGATTTCTTGAAAAAATTTGTTATCATCTATTTAGATGACATGCTCATATTTTGTAAGACTTGGAAAAAGAATCTTCTGTAATACCCTAAAATTGGCCATCTAAACCATGGGCCCCTAATCTTGACAATATAACCAAGGTCCTAACCAAAGACAATTAAATCAATCTTGAGCACATTAATTAATTCTTTAATTATCAAATATTGCATGGCAAATGAAATACTCAATATTAATTAAATATTTATTTAATTAGTTGAATCATTCCATGAATATCATTTTTGATCAATAATCCTATTTAATTTATTAAATATCCTAGCATATTTAATTAATTAATAAATTTGCCATTTAATCATACAAAAAATGAATTAATTTATTACAAAAGAGGAATTAATTAGAAAGCAAGAGTTAAATTGAAAATAAAATATAAGAATTAAATTGAGAGAGAAATCAAACTTGAGATATTATTTCTTTCTTCTAAATTGAGAACTTGAAATCAAAAAAGCAATAAATTGAATTATTAATCATTCTCTAAAATTAGAACTCAAAGCTTTCGAGAAAAAGAAGTTCAGTTGCATTAAAAGACTCTTTTCTTGAATAAATCAAAGAATTATCTATTTTTATCACAAGTGCATGGAATTAATTAATTCTTATTTCTAATGCAACTTGAACTTCTTATCTGAATGCATTTCAATTAAACTATAATTAGAATCTATCTCAAGGTTAACTGAATTTGATTTCTCAATTATTTCAATTAATTCTAAATTGTGCTTTTTCTTAATCTCTCTTGTGAATTCTCTTTAAATTCAGCCTTCATCTCTCATTCAAATCACCCCAGAGATACTTGAAAAACACCTTAGAGATTATTATTATGCTAATTTTTCTCTAGAGTCATTGAAGATCTTGTGCTTGCTTTTTGAGATTATTACATCTTAGTTTAGATTATTGCATATTTAGTTTATTTCACTATTGCTTGAATCCATATTGCTTAAACCCATCATTGCTTGAATTATTCATCCATCTTGCATCCATATAGTTTAATATCATATAGATTAAATCCTTCATCTTGGTGTAGTCTAGTCACTGGTATTGCTTATAAAAATCTGAGAGCAATCTTATACTCACATCTTTTAGAAGGCAATTAGTCACTTTGTTATGGTTTATTATTTATTGATTATTGATTTACTAACCATACATGTAATGACTTAATTGAAGTGTTGTGCCTGCACCTATCAGACTCTTTTCACTTTTTTACACACACATCTTTGGCACCCACCATGGGGCAGAAAACTACATTTTTCGGCCTCCAAGACTAACTGCTTATTTTTATTTTTTTTCGGATTTTTTGAATTTTTGGATTTTCGTCTGTACAGTTTTTGCGATTTGTCGTACAACATTTCCCATACGGCCAAACGACAAACTGAAGGTGTCATACAATTTGGTATGATTTATCGTACGATCTGGTAAGAATTATCGTACGATTCTATATTTTTCAGGTTAAAAAGTAGATTTCATTCTTCAATTTTCTCATTCAATTTTGATTATACTGACGATTGACCCTGGTTGTTTATCTGTCTACCTGAGAATTTTTCATAGCCTAATTAGTTTTTTGCAGAACACTTGTCGCACAAAGACAATATGACTACTAATTTGTTGTCTTTGCAGGTTGCCTGAGAAGAATCAACCAAACATTGTGTATTTTTTGAATTCATTTTTAGGAACCTAACTTGCTATCTGGTTAAAGAACAAATATGTATTTCATGTTTTAAGTAAATTCTGAGAGGTAGGAGAGTATGCTCTTGTCTACATAGACAATCAAAAATCCAGACCCTTGAGGCATTTTCTTTAAGTTTGAGATTTGTACATCTTTAGCAGGCCTGCCCTCCCGAGGAGATAATAACTCTTAAAGCCTTTACGACCGGTGAGAGGGGAACGACCCAAGTGGGAATGACTAAACACCAAGTATACAACCCACTATAAAATAAATGTGATTTGATGAAAATCAAGTCAATGACAGTGCTCAAGAATAGCTCTCCTCTGTACCCTCGGGTATATTAAACCTTGGTTTTCAAGGCTGGGAGACCTCTTAATTGAGTTTATACCTCGACGCACCGAACAGACCCCTTACTAGTTCCAATTCAAATTAGAAGCTACCTAGTTCACCTCCAAAATGGGGGATAATATTTGTGCAAGAGAGATAGTAACTCTCCCAAGATACTTGTCATTTCGTGCCCCCATTAGCATTTGGAGTCGGCTAATTTGGCATTGAGAATCCATTGCGTGAGACTCATCGGCCGTATTTTGATTAGCTATTGGGTGTGTACCTGAGTCTACAAGCAAAGGCTTTCTTCTCTCACCAATTTCCATAGGGTTTTCATGTTGTGATTGGAGTTATTATTCTCATTACGTGTTTTCTGTATTTTGATCCGTGAAACTGAAACTGAAATACCAAAGCTAGAGAAAACAAGAAATAACTCAATGATCAAAAACTCTGTCCGTGTCAAAACTAGTGTATCCTAGTCAAAACTCTATCCGTGTCCAAAACTAGTCTATCCCAGTCGAGACTCTATCCAAAACTAGTCTATCCTAGTTGAAACTCTGTCCAAAACTAGTCTATCCTAGTCAAAACTCTGTCTGTGTCACAAACTAGTATACCTTAGCTGTCAAGAACTCAGTTCACCTCTAAACTTCTTATCGTCAGTCAACGATCAAAACCCAGTCCATCTCAAATCTGGTTATACTTAGTCATTGAAAACTCAAAATTTTCCCCTGTCTGGTAAACAGTCGTATGCATCTTCTGATTTATCATTCTGTTTCATATTCTATGTCGTACAAGATTCCATCAGTCCTAACAGTTTGTCATTCCATCTTCAATCCTATGTCGTACGAATCCTGATTGTTAGTCGTCTGGTTCTGAGAGTTGTTGTTTCATCTTACATCCCGTGTTGTATGATAAAACATTATATTGATCAGTCTGTCATTCTAGACATGCCCATCTATCATACGGTACAAGGCATCAACTCGTACGAAACACTGTTGTTGTCATCCTGAAGCTAATGAATTTTCGTTTGGTCCTGAGAAACCTATTGTACGAATCTCTAATTTTGTCAGTCCAGAATAATCAAACTTGCCTATAATAGTCTACAATGAGCATAAAACTGGTTATCATCGTCCTGAGCATAAACTGATCAAAACAGTGGACCTCTACCATTTGTGGTGCACGATTTTGTCGATCATCTTTTAGCTAGTTCAATCAACTACATATCAAACCTAAGTCACTTAGATAAACGTCTTATGCAAGATAGATCTTTCCTGAAACCAGACTGAGTCTTAGTCACTTCTCTCAGATCAAATTAGATAAACGTCTTATACAGGATAGATCATTCCATGAAACCAGATTAAATCTTAGTTGCTTCTCTCAAACAATATGTTAACTGAACAACTAGCTCTGAATTTTATATTGACTTCTGCATCACAAACAACTTTTAGGTCACACCAATCAATAAAAATGCCTACTCAAACCAGGAGTTCTCATAAGAAAGATGCCAAAGGCAAAGGGGAACCCTTTTCATATAAAGATAATCCATTTTATGAAGAGGATCCCCTGACTGACAAACCTTCATCATCAGAGATACTAGTTTATGATGAACCTTTATCTCCCACTATACCTAGAACAGAACAAAATGATGAAGACAACTTCAGTAATCATGAAACCAATAATGATTCATCAAGTGAAGCTGAAGATTCTGAACCTCCCAAAAAAGATATTCATAAATGTCAAAACGATAAAGATTTCTGAAAAATGATGAAGGCTATCATGGCTAGAGAAAAAGAAGACTATTTTCTAGGACTTGCAAAACAAGGTGCCAAACTTCCTACTGGATATGACGTTCAGATTCTCATCACTAAAAAGGAAGAATCACCTATAATAATGGTCCACAAACAATTACAAGCTTTACGGACTACGATCACAGAATTGAAAAACAAGGGTAAGTCCCCAAAACAATACTCTGGAGAGAATATGCCCATTTCCATTTGACAAAAACCTATACATGCCTCCATTCCCTTTACGAGTTGAGATTCCAAAATTTGACAAATATGATGGTACCTCAGATCCTCAAGATCATGTCAAAGAATTTTGTGCTGCCTGCATGGAGTTCATGCACAGTCAAAAGTATCTCATGCACCTTTTTCCGAGGAGTTTGGGAGGACAAGCTATGGAATGGTTCTCAAGTCTACCTAAGGGGATAAATTTTTTTGAAGAACTAATCCAACTATTTTTACAACAATACTCCTACAACATTCGACATCCTGTTACTATGATCAAACTTTGCAATACCAAATAGAAAACAAGGGAGCCTTTTCTCACTTTCCTCCAACGTTGAACTAAGATGTTCTGTAGGTATTCATGGCCTATCCTAGATGCTGAGAAAATGGATATATTCATCAATAATCTGGTCCTTGAATTGAAATATAGTATCCAAATGCAAATACACCCATCATTTAACAAAATGGTAGATAATGCTATCCAAATGGAAGATGTGCTTATAAAGAAAGGAGATATCATGCCTTGGAAAGAAACACAACCAGGATCTAGCTCTAAAGAGAAGAACAAGTATTGGAAGTATGGAAAAGATAACAATAAGAACATTGTTAATGACGAAGTAGTAGACACTGTTAAAACCAACTCAAAGCCCATGATATTCAACTTGGCTAGTAGTACACAAGCACTCAAAGAAGCCGAAACTGCAACAGAAAATCCTCCGAAGAAAGAAAAAGAGTGGTTTAAAGAGAAACCTTGGCTTTTGAAACCTAGACACGAATTCACTCCTCTGGAAGAATCATATGAATCCGCTTTCAAAACTCTATTGGCAAACAACATGATAACATTACCAGATAATTCTAGGCCATATGATCTGGAAGTCAAACCAAAATGGTGGAGAGAAAATGAATACTGTGACTACCATCAGAATAAAGGTCATAACACAAACAACTACATGAAGCTCAAGCATGAGATTCAAGATCTCATAGATGCTGTTAAAATTATTGTCGGGAATCACCTAACAAATGCTGACCATAAAGCTTTTAAGGATCCCTTACCTGTTTACGAACAAGCTGATTCTTCAAAGACCAAAGGAGGTGCCAAAGTAAATTATACTTATACCAGCAATGACAACATCATCAACATGATTGAGCCTTCCCAATTTGAATATTGCAATGTGATTATAATCCAAGATAAACAAAATGAATCATGATATGCAAAGGCTATCACCTATTCTCAAAAGAAAGTCACTCTCCAAGGAGCTAGTTCTTCAACTCTGGCTCAAGCAAAGTCAAACCTACCCGTCTCATCAAACAAACAAAAAAATTCAACATTTGATAAATTTAAAAGGCTAACTTCATCATCATCCTCTGGATATAGCATTGTTGAATAGTTGAAAAAGACAAACACTCAAATTTCCATCTTTGAAATACCAAAAATCTCTTCTGCTCACAAAGAGATCTTGGACAATGCCTTGCTCACCACTAATGTTCCAAAAGATTTAGACATTGATCTGTTTCAATCCTTGATGGGTCATTTGACTTCACCTCACTATCTGACCTTCTCTGAAGAAGATGACAACTCGCTAAATCATCCACATAACCAGCCATTGCACATTGAAGCTATGATCCATAAACACAGAGTCAAACATGTTTTGATAGATGGAGGTGCAGGGTTGAATATCTATACTTACAGTCTGCTTACACAACAAGGATTTTTTTGAAAACATCATTAATCTGATCAAGAAAATAACAATTAAAGCCTATGATGAAGAGGAAAGGACCTCTAAAGGTCTGGTATCATTACCAATTAGGGTGGGACCTATAGAAAGAGATGTCATTTTCTAGGTACTTGATCTTCCTTTGTCATACAATATCTTATTGGGCAGGCCGTGGATTCATGAAATGAAGGCAGTTCCATCTACATACCATCAATGCTTAAAATTTCCTTATAATGGAGTTGAGGTCAATATTCTTGCTGATACAAATGTCCCCTGTAATGCATTGACAAAAGGTGATGATACCTTTGTGCCTCATAATAGAGCAACCTCTAGAAATGAAAGTTCAGAAGCCCCAATGAAAGACTTGGAAAAGAAATTGAAAACTACCAATACTAGCATGGATGGATACAAGATAGATCCAGTACTTTCATTAGTTTCTCTTCCTCCATCGTCGAGACAGTTGGGTAAACCATCAGAGGATATGAAAACACAGACTTCAACTCCAAATATCATATATGATGGTCTTTTTATACAATCTTCTACTTCTCTGGTAGATGAAATAGAAGAGGATGTTGTTCTAAAAAGGATTTTTAAGGAAGATAGTGAAAACAAAGAAGTACGACATTATGAGATTTCCTCAACACAATATGGTCCAGGCTACAAAATGATTCAACGCATGGGATATCTACGTACTGGTCCCCTAGGCAAACGTCAAGAGGGTATTATTGAACCGATTCAATTGCAAACAAAATCAACAAATGATAAGGTTGGATTGGGGTACAATCCAAAAAAGACATCAGATCAAAAACATGCTTCTAAGTCTAAGTGGCAGAAAAGGATATTGCCTTCAACATTATAGGAAACAAACACTCAACAAACTCAAGTAGAGTGTGTAAAAGAGGAAGAGGAATCAACAATCAAGAAAGAAGAAATAGTAAGAACTCAAGCTCCAATGGTGTCAGCTACAATAATACAAGGAGTTGAAGTCCTAGAGGATATAAGAGACGAAGTAGAAAGAATCAGAGAATTGTTTGCACCACTAAAAGTTTCAGTCACATACACGGGTAGGCAACAAGTAGACGATTCAGAGACTGACTCAAACGAGTATGAATGGGGTCCAAAACACCTCTTAGATACATCTAGTACAGAAACTCTAGAAGAGTCTAGTGGTAGCACAGATGATACTCAAGAGCTGATGTGCTTAAAGATAGAAAAGGAGATATAGGAAATTGGACTAAAAAGACAAACAAACTATGAACAAGGGCTGAAGGAAGGAAGAATACTAGAAAGTTTTTCATCTATTATATAACCCTCTAATAAAACAAAACAAATCAAGTATGGGATTACACAAGAAGAATTGGAAGCTACAGAAGCAGAACCAATCATCAGTCTAGAGGAAGTTGAATGGAGTAGACGACAGAGGGTCACAAAACCATCAAGATCATGTCAATAGGTGTGTCAGATACAAATGCTAAATGAGCCAAATCTTGAAGGAACTTGCAACATTAAAGATGTTGGTGTTGATACCATACATACATTCACTCAACCACTTGAAGAAGACTTAGAAACTTCATCCAATGACTTTAAGAACTTTGCCAATAGTCCTATTTATGACAATATCTACTCAGCATCAAACTCTAAATCCTTTGATATAAATGGCAAGAATCTGTCTACTGATCTTGTTACTGTCGAACCTCGATATGAAGTTTAGCCTGGTGTAGAGAATGATGCCACAAGTAGGTCTATTGAATTAGGTTGACTAAATATTAACATCCACTTTAATAATCATGTTATGACTTTTCCTGGTCTTGAGACATTTACGCAAGGTATCCTTCTGAAACTCAACTTTTTGATCTACAGTTGTGATGACAATACCATGAACTCCCTCGAACTTGTCCACACTCTATCCTTGGTACATCCTAAATTAGCTGACTGTAGTCTACAAGACCAACCCATGAATGTACCTACTTTTGCCAATGACTACACACTAGCCTATTACCTAAACATAGTTGAACCCATGTAATCTTCCACCAATGAACAGAGTGAAAACATGACTAAAACAGATATCAAGTATCTTAGTTGCAAAAATCAAAAAAATCAAAATAAAAGATCTGATGGCTAAAACCACATCGTGGCAGTATCAGAATCTAAAAAAGAGAAAATAAAGGACATACCTAAGGGTGAAAACCTCTTTGAGGTGCCTGAAGGTGAGATACTTGATGTACTGCCAAGTCACTTCCAGGAGAGGTCTTCTATATTGATCGAGCCAACTTAGCCAGTGAACATTGGGAGTCAAGAGATACCACACATTATTCATGTAGCTCAATCACTATTAGTGGAAGAATTGAAAGATTTCACTCATCAATTTTGCATGGACATACTCTGATATGCCTAGCCTAGATCCTGATCTTATCATGCATCATCTTTTTATCACACCAAGAGTTAAACTAGTCAAACAAAAACTTTGTAAGACGCACCCTCACATGGCACTACTAGTCAAAGCTGAGCTAGAAAAATTGCTAAAGGCTGGATTTATCAGAGCTATAGACTATGCAGAATGGATTTCAAACATAGTACCTGTGTCAAAGGTAGACAAATCTATTAGGGTTTGCACAGACTTCAGAGATCTCAACAAAGCTTGTCTGAAGGATGACTTTTCATTGCCAAATATTGATATGATAGTCAATATGACTGTTGGGTATGAGATGTACTCACTAATGGATGGATTCTCTGGTTATAATTAGATCAAAATAGCTCCTACAGATCAAGAAAAGACAACTTTCACCTATGCATGGGGAACCTTTTGCTAGAATGTCATGCCATTCGGGTTGAAGAACACAAGAGCAACTTACCAAAGAGCGGTGACTACTATCTTTCATAACATGATGCATAAGAATACAAAAGATTATGTTTATGACACTTTAGTAAAGACTATGAAGAGATCCACACATATTCAAGAGCTAGGCCCTATACTAGATAGAATGGAAAAATTCAAACTTTGGGTAAATCCAAAAAAGTGTGCATTCAGAGTGACATCTGGTAAACTACTTGGCTACATTATTTCAAAGAAGGGAATTGAGGTTGATCCTGAGAAGGTCCAAGCTATAATGGAAATCTCACCTCCGAAGAAGATCAATCAAATGAGAAGTTTACAGCGACATCTCAAATCAATTAGACGCTTCATTTCTTAGCTGGCAGACAAAGCTCAACCTTTCACAAAAGTATTGAGGAAAGGAGTAATATATAATTGGGATCGAGAATGTGAACAACACCTTCAACAGATCAAAGAGTACTTGTCCAATCCACCAATACTGATGACACCAATTCAGGGAAAACCATTGATCTTATACATATCAGCCACTGATTCATCATTGGGGGCACTTCTGGCACAACAGGATGAAAATAAAAAAGAGAGAGCTATATATTACATCAGTAAAACATTGGTGTCTTATGAAATGAACTACACTATAATAGAAAAAGCATGCTTGGCATTAGTCTTTGCATCACAAAAATTGAGACACTACATGTTGGGACATTCCATCAAGCTAGTAGCTAAGATTGATCCACTCAAGTATCTTCTCAACAAAGCAACACTCACCGAAAGATTGGCAAAATGGGTCATGGTTCTTACAGAGTTTGATTTTGAATATGTGGAATGCAAAGCCATCAAAGGATAGGTAATTGCTGATCAACTCGCTGAAGCTCCACTTGAAGACACTCAACCGCTGCATATAGAGTAAAGGAGTAATATATAATTGGGATCGAGAATGTGAACAACACCTTCAATAGATCAAAGAGTACCCATCCAATCCACCAATACTGATGACACCAATTCAGGGAAAACCATTGATCTTATACATATCAGCCACTGATTCATCATTGGGGGCACTTCTGGCACAACGAGATGAAAATAAAAAAGAGAGAGCTATATATTACATCAGTAAAACATTGGTGTCTTATGAAATGAACTACACTATAATAGAAAAAGCATGCTTGGCATTAGTCTTTGCATCACAAAAATTGAGACACTATATGTTGGCACATTCCATCAAGCTAGTAGCTAAGATTGATCCACTCAAGTATCTTCTCAACAAAGCAACACTCACCGGAAGATTGGCAAAATGGGTCATGGTTCTTATAGAGTTTGATTTTGAATATATGGAATGCAAAGCCATCAAAGGATAGGTAATTGTTGATCAACTTGCTGAAGCTCCACTTGAAGACACTCAACTGCTGCATATAGAGTTCCCAGATGAATCAATAATGCATCTTACTCAACAATCCTGGAAGATGTTCTTTGATGGATATTTCACCCAAAATGGTTTCGGTGCTGGAATACTATTTATCACTCCTCAGAAATATTCAATCCCGAAGGCTTACAAGATTATTTTCCCTTTCACAAACATTATTGTAGTGTATGAAGCTTTGATAAATGTAATCAAGCTAGCTATTGAATGAAAGGTTCTAGAGCTACATATCTATGGAGATTCTCAACTAATTATCAATCAAATTAATGATACATATCAGAATCGAGATGAGAAGCTAATGCCTTATAAGAGAATGGTTGATGATCTCAAGAGGTATTTAACTTTTGTATCATTCTAGCAGATTCCTAGATCAACAAATAGAGCAACAGATGCTATGGCCACCTTGGCATTTATACCTGAGTTACAGGAATCTAATTTTTGCTTTGAATTCCTGGTGGAAGAGTTACATTACCCTACCTATGATTCTCTTGAGTCCCAGATAGTCTATTCTATTATTGGACATGACTCATCTCAATATAACCACATTTACTCTTATCTACGTGACCAAATTATTCCAGAAAATCTTACCTGTAATGAGAAAAGGAACCTAACCCGAAATGCTTCATGGTACGTCATCATTGCTAGCGATTTGTTTAGGCGAGGTTTGGATGGTACATTGCTTAGATTTCTAGAAAATGAAGAGTCTAAATGTGCATTGTCAAAAGTACATGAAGGTATTTGTGGATCTCATTTGAATGGTCTTACTTTAGCTCAGAAACTACTAAGGGCTGGCTACTATTGGCCAGACATGGAGAAGGATGCTATAAAGTTTTCTAAAACTTGTGAAAAATGTCAGCTACATGGAAATCTCATACATGCTCCATCAAGGTGTTGGGAGTATTTAAAACTGAGTCAAGTTTATAGGCCTATTTCAAAATTTTGCTCAGTATGTCAGAAAGGCACCTAAACGAGTCAATTTGAATGGCCTACTTTGCAAGGGGGTAAAATGGATCCAGTTGATTTTGAGTGGGTAAGGCTCGAGATTCATGTCCCACACCTTTCATTTGGCCTATTCAATGTGTTGCAACTTTCAGAATTCTGTTTGGAGAAGTTTATCAAGTACCCGTTTTGAGGGGTGAGCTAAAAGTGCATTCTAGGCACAAGTGCAAATTTTATTAAGTAGCCTACTTTGAGCGATTATATCTTTTTCCCTGTTGATCATCAAGAAGAAATTCAAAGTGGATTCAATTCTATGCATAAATGTGAGTCAACCTACAAAATTTCGAGTCCTAACGAATCCATTTGCTCCATTTTCATAGCCAAATCCATTTGTAGTTTGTGAGGTTTACACAAGTGTAAAAATGTCCCGGTGAATGTCATGTCAGAATGTTTGTTCCGGGATAATGTTGGTATAAATGGTGAGATACATTTCAAATTTCAAGCTTTTATCAATCCGTTTGATCGGTTTTCAAAATGACTCATTTTGCCATCAAATTCAGTTATCCGCACTTCCAGTGTTAGATCAGTTAATGTAGCCGTTTTGGTGAGCGCGCCGTTGGCATCCTGTCAGTCTGGTGATCGAACTGAGAATTAAAAGATTTAATATGTACTTTAAGGTACCTATGTTTCAAATTTGAAGACCCACGGAGGTCGTTTGATATTTTTGAGAAAGGCATCATGTGTTGCCAGAACATTGACTTCATCAGGTCCGCAGTGTCGACAAAGCCAGTTGGCCGTTTTCGGAAATTAATATCTCTTCGCTCGGGACTCGTCTTGAGAAACCGTTTGGTAGATGTCATCCTTGTATATCAAAGTACATGCCTGTCAGATGGCAAGCTCCAGAAAGGTGTTTTGATAGGTTTGAAAATTACGTCTTCGCGATTAAATGCGAAAATTGTGGCGTAATTGCCTGAATGATGTAAAATGCAATTTTATGATCCGAAAATGGTGCCGATCGATTCCGAAGGTGTTTTTGAAGTTCCTAAAGCATTTCGAAGGCCAGTCACTTGAAAACGAAATTTTTTTTAGTCGGACCCACTTTGGGGCCCGACCTAGCCCATGCTTGTGCACTAATTTTTTGTGGCGAATTGTTCAGTTTTCATGAATTGAGAAGACTTTCAGCAGCTTAAGCAAAATGGAAAATTCAAATTGACAAATGTAATGTCAAATGTTCCCTCAGCAGTAAAGATTGACATGAAATATTAAGCAGCTGCATGAAGCCAAATCCTCCATGTGTGGAGTGAAATGGTGAAAAGGTTTTTAAACAAATTCTTTTGGCAAGTGTGAAGCCCAGCAAACACCCATTCCTTCCTCTGTGTGGGGGGTTTTCAGACTGCACCAAATGCAATGTGCATGGAGTTTGGGAAGTGTTTAAGCTTCCAAGCAAATCTTTTGGCACGGTCACGTAGGAGGTTTTCATGCCAATCAAATGCAAACTGTGGGTGTCCCCCCAAATCCAATGCAACAATCCAATGGAGAAGATTGTTAAAACCTTCAGCAAGTGCATTGGCAGCAGCAACAATGGTTAAAACCATCAAGCAAATGGCAATGGCTGCAGTCTCTTATTCCTCACGTGGCTATTTGGAGGCACATTAAACTTTATTGCAAAAGATAATTAGTAGAGCAGCTGTAAGCTAATGCTGGATGTGGTGATGAGGAAGGCTGCCATAAACAAATGAGTTTGATAAATGTCAACTAAAGATCTCCCTTTGCATGGCATGGTGAAGAGGAAATCTACAGAAATCTCCAAGCAAAGGTAAAACTTGCCAATACCTCCCCTCTTGCGTGGCACATGAGGTGATAGCAGCCCATAGAAATAGAGCAATGTGATTGATTGGGCCTGGGCATTGGCTGGTAAAACCATGGAAACCTCCAGGCAAGTGCAAGGGGCTACGTGGAGGGCAGTGTTTTTGAAAAGAATAAAGAATTTATTAGCCAAATTCATGGTGTGAAGTGTAGCGTGCTGGTTGGAGGAAAGGCAAATAGAAATTTTAAAGTAAATGTAAAAGGCCACCATTAAAGCTCAAGGAAAAGCTTAGAAGTGCAGTCCCAGGCATAAGATAATTATCCCACATTGGCTGTGCACTGGGAGCTTTTAATGTTTAAATGCAAAAACGCACAGTAATAATATGTCTAAGCCATAAAGGCTTTTGACACAAGGTGCCCATGGGCGCCCAAGGCGGGTCCATGCGTGAGCACGCTTCCTGAGGCGATGGAGGAGTTGACTAGACGAAGACCAAGTGGACCCCATGTGGGCATGCTTCTCGAGGCAAACAGGTGAAATTTTGCAGACGAAGGCCGGGTTAACGAGCGAGCAAGTTCGAGAGAGATCAACGGCTCGCGCTATTTCGCGAAGGGAGATGCACGTAGTTTAAACCCCACAAAATAGCGAAAGTGAACGAGAGTCGTCCATGTGGCACACAGGTGGCGGGTACAGTCAGCGGTCCAACAGGCGGGTCTTGGTGAGGTGGCACCCAATGGCGATGATGTGGCATACAAGCAAGCAGCCTAGTGGCGGTGACGTGGCCGACAAGTGGCAAAAGATGAGGTGTCATCCCAGGTGGCATCCGGTCAACCCCATCGACCAATCAGATCCCGCCACATGGCAAGGCGTTAGAGCACAAATGGAGACAAAAAATCAAATTTAAAATGATTAAATGATATAGTTTAAACTATAGAGAAATTCGAAAAATTTAAATGATGGGTCCATGTTGAGGATTAATTCGCCCAGGGCTCAATTTTTTGCCAAAGTATAAAGTGTTATATGTTTTCGGAAAGCTCTCGGAGTGAGGAATCCGATTATGAGGTTAATTTTGACAACTGTGGGATATTTTAGAAGTAGTTTCCACGGGAACAAAATTCAGTTAGAGAGGAGACACTTGGCAATTCAGTTGCAGATTTGATTTTCTTCTCTCCTCCTTTTTATTCCGAATTCTTCTTAGTTGTAGAGGTTCCAGTTTTTGAGAGATTTGCTCCAAGGGAGAAATCTGAAATTGCAAGTTCTAGTGATGGCATCCTTTTATCAATGCAAATGACAGTGTGTTTGTTTATGTTTTCAGTGTTGTCTTTACTGTAGGTTAATTTTCAGTTTGCAGGTTCACACATATGCAAGGCATGTGTGAGTTTCCATGAAATTGTCTCCAAAATGTACTCAGATTCATATAATTTCATATTATCAAGGATAATTTGAGTTGTCTCTTTTAGATTCCTCTAAGAGTGTAATGTTGTCTTTT
The DNA here is from genome assembly GCF_030272615.1 of Cryptomeria japonica. NCBI lineage: Eukaryota > Viridiplantae > Streptophyta > Pinopsida > Cupressales > Cupressaceae > Cryptomeria > Cryptomeria japonica. The sequence goes on along the minus strand of NC_081410.1, from coordinate 362,831,262 downwards.
GGGTATTCTTCAAGGAAGGATTTAAATCCTAAAGCCTAGCTTTAATGATTTTGAATGCATATTGGATATCTACATATAAGTATGGTTTTGTGATAGAGCTGAGGATTGTATTAATGTAAGGCATTGATATATGAAAATTTAATGTTGAAAAGAACTTGCATCTGAGATTTCTCATCCAGTTTTATGCATGACTCTGTGGCCTGGATAAGGCACTGGTCTCTTGTAATATTGAAAGGTTGTCAGAACACCATTTAAAAATCTAAAATCAGAATATCTTTTATATTTTATGTTATGTGGAAGTGTCCCTCCATCTCATGATTCAAAATGTTGAGTTGCAAGTGTGGATCTAGCCCATCTGCAGTTATCTCTTAGTTTTTGAACCTTTTGAGATCCATCTGCTTTTGATTGATGCAGTCTTGTGTGTAATAGGTCTGATTAAATGCACCTACTAGGGCTACACCTTTCTCTTTGGTGTATGGGTCCGAAGAAGTATTACCTATTGAAGTAGAGATACCATCTCTAAGAGTTTCTTTGCAAGGTCCTATTATTGATGAAGACTATAGAATATCTAGATTGCAAGAACTCAAATTGCTGGATGAATGTCGGCAAGTGGCGTTTGATCATATCAGAGTGTATCAACAAAGAATGTCCAGAGGATATAACAAGAAGGTTTGACAATGAGAATTTCAGGTTGGTGACCTTGTTCTGAGAGAAAATCCTAAAAATCAACAGTTTTGAGACAACAAAGGGAAGTTTGAACCCAAGTGGTTGGGTCCCTACATCATTATTGCAATATTTGGCTTTGGTGCTTATCATCTCTCAACATCAGAAGTAGAACAGCTCTGTGAACCGATTAACACCATCCATTTGAAGAAATTATTCACTTAGCATTCTCTGCTCTAGCAACCTTTACAACTGAAAAAGTCCTAAAAAAAATCAAAACAATCATAAAAAGTCCTGAAAAAAAAAAGAAAAAAAAAGAGAAAAAGAAAAAAAAATGCCTTGGTGAAAACCTAGTAAACAGGCACCTTGGTAAGAAAAAAAATCTCTACCAAGTAGGTGAAAACCTGGTAAATAGGCGCCTCTTGTACTCAATGCTCCATCTATCAACACAACATTGACATTTCTCACTTTCATGTATCTTTATTATCACTTGTACATATTTCAGTCACATTTGTGACATCCTGGTTTGTTGGAACCCTCATGGCTTGAAACTGATCAATGTCCTATTCTTAGGTTAATTGACAGAGCACACTACATGTCCTAAGCAATATCAACCAAGTTATCTTTCTGTCAGTCAAACCTGGTCATCCACTCTGAGTCAGTCACCTATCTCCTAACTACCAAAGAGTTTTATCACTGAGTACACAAGAGAAACAACATTACTGAAAACAATCACTAAACAGTTTGAGCTATGAATGAAAATTTTCTTTGTATGTTGTCTTTTATATTGATTTTTTATTATTATCCCTCTGAGTAACTTGAGGAAATCTATCTTGAATAAGAGAAGCAAGGATTGGGGGCATAATATTTTCTTTGTTTTTTGCTTGTAGGAATGATTTCGATGATCTAGAAACATCTAATAAGTTGGGTGTCTGTGATAAGAGCCTTCACATCAAGGTGAAATCACCACACATACCTCGACTCTGCTTATTTGTATGCTACAGGGAGGTTCACATCATTTCTTTGTCTATTTTGAGGGAATTTCTTTATCATGCAACCTGGGTCCCTGCGAAATCTGTCAAAGGATATGAATGAAAAAGGGGTCATTGTGGACAGGATAATTAATATTGCACATGAAGAGAAAGAAACTCTAATCTGACTGTTATGTTTGTTATGCTCAGTGATGAAACTTAAGCATTTTAAATCCAGTGACTAGGTTTAGATGGCATTTCAGTTTGCATCTCATTTTACATTTCATTATGTATTTTATGAATTTAGAGTGATTTCGGTATGGTAATAATCTCTTTATCTTCTAAATGAGAGTTGGATGCATCATCATTTCTTAGCTAAGCGGTCTCTTTTCCATCATTTCTCCGATCAAGTACTTGTGTATTGAGATGTTAGCTACATACATAAGCATCTTATATAGATTCATACATTTCATTATCACTCATTCACATTCATCTTATTGCATAGAAAAAAAGAAAACATAATTTTTTTTTTTGCATTACTCATTACTCATTTTCATCATTTATTTGCATATGAAAAGAAACAAAAACAAACATTCATATTCATTTGCATTTACATACATCCATACTAAAAGAAAAATATATGCATACATATAGAATAAAACATATAGAAGACATCTCATAATCGATCAACACAAGTATTATGAAGTCCAATCAGATCTTGTATATATATAATCATCAAGTCTCAGGGTACAAAATAATGTCAACTAACATATACAAACTCCCATCAGAGCAAGAATCGTAATTAAGGGCTACAAAAAATGGGCGTGTCTATGAAAAATCTCCAAGTTACAAAAATAAAATCTAGCTCTCGGCCTCTCCCTCATCGCCTGGTGCAGGAGGTGGAGCCTGCTGACAGGGATCCTGACGAGGTACCCGAGCTCCCTCAGAACGAGCCATATACTATGAATATGGTACAACTTGCTACGCTATTGGAACAACTACACTGTAAGCCACAACATAATAGGCTGCCCGACTCGTCTGGTGAAGAACCTCTTGTCACAAAGAGTCTCACTTTTCTCTCATCTCTGCTAACTGATGGTCTCGCTCCGCCAACTGAGTCTGTGACACTGTCAACTGTGACTGTAACCTCACTAGGTGTGCTCTTATCGATCGCGCTATGTCGGCCCCCTCATCCCTCACAGGCTCTCCACTTCCATCTCCTCCTCCATCTCCACCTCTGCTAGACCTATCTCAGTGTTGATCTCTCCTCCTCTCCTCCACTCTTCGACACTCTCACTCTACCAAGTCTCACTCCAACCATACCTAGGGATCCACCCTCTCCTCTCTATTGTCTGCCACCAGTTGGTACCCTGCTGCTAGCACCAGGACCACCACCTGCCCACCTCGGAGCCTTCGCTCTCTATCCCTATCTTTGTCCCTATCCCTTCCCCTATCCCTGCGCGGGGGCATCATCCTCTATCTCCTCTATGTGAGGTACCTTCTCAGCTGGATCCGTAAATCTCAGGAATGGATGCTGCTGGAATGAATCCCTATACTAGGGTGAGACCCTCGCATCTGCAACATCATCCATATAGTCCCATCTGAGATGCTATAATCTAGTCAGCTCCTAGATAATCAAGGCATAAGGTAATCTCGGTGCCCATCCCTACCTCTCCTCATCTGCATAAAGCACGTATGCAGTGTATTCCTGCGAGATCCCCTGAGGTCTACCATACTGCCTCATCACTCGGGAAACAAAGAATCACTCGACTACTATCTGTGATCTACCGATGAGTGGGTGAGTCATAAACAAATTCCTGCGAACAACCCTCTAATCATCCCATGGCTCTAGACCCCTTTATGGTCTCCATGTCACGACTATCAAATCATCCAGCTGCCCTCTCCAAAATCTGTCTTGCCCAGATGGGGCTAAGTAACATATCCTAAATATCTATATACAATGGGCAGACCAGGATCTCTGCCATCATTTACAATCAGCCTGCAAACTGGAAGGTGCTCCCAGGCCCATACCTATAAAATCAAAACTCCTACAGCCATACTCTTCCCCTCCCTATATACAAGCTCGTGCATTTCGCGATACATGTGTGCTAATATACAAGAGCCCCATCCTAATCTCTAAGGGGTCTCAATAAGCCTCTTTAATATCCTGCCCCATCCACACAAAAAACCATAATGTCCCCTGTCTGGCATCAGAAAACAACTGATAAAACTTGCCAAGACATAAGAAAGTGGAAATTCCTCACTGTACCTGCCCATCATCACATCCCAACTAATAGAACATGTCAGAATATCAGGATCTCTGAAAATATGTCTAACAGCTACTAACCCAGGAAGTTGCACTGCATCATAATTAACCTTACCCCCAGCAAAAGGGATACAAAGAATCCTGTATACATCCTTAGGAGTGATGGTCATCTCCCCAACTGGCAAGTGGAATGTGTTATGCTTAGAATTGAGTCTCTCTACAAGCGCAGTCAACATTCCATGATTCATACGGATATTAGGTAAATCACGAAGGTGGGTCAATCCACACAAATCAATATGAGCCCGGTCAAAATCTAACAATTGACACACTAAGGTCATCATCAGTGGATAGACACATCTAAAAGGAACATGAGGCAATCGAACCTACAAAAAACCAAACAACAACCATCAGGAAACATTTCAAATTAGCCTATAAGAGAAGCAAAACATCATGCAAATCCAACTACATAAATTGCACAATCAAAATTTCAAGTTTGCACCTTTAAAAATGCTCATTGTTTTTTAAATGACATAACATAGTAGAGGCAGCAACTTGTACGAGTCAGAAATAGGTCTAGCACGACAAAAGACTCCCATACGACACAAGAGTAGCCCTACGATGACAAAAGGGGCTCTTTTGAATGTTCTCGTACGATATAAGGATAGGCCTAGAATGACAAAACTGATGGACTAAAACAAAAGAAAGAGACTTAATCAGTTTGTCATACAAGACAAGATCCTATCTCACATGAAAAAACAAGAAAGCCCGACTTAAACGTGCCAAAAATTGAAAAATTTAACAAAAAAATATTCAAAATTGAAATGAATAACAGGCTTAAGATAGATCACTTACTGATGGCTCATAGTTTTGAGGTTGATTATGTCATCTATGGCACTCGAATCGATGCATATGAGTAGGAACCACCATTTTTCTTCATAGAAGGCATTTTAAATTTTCAAACTCGAAGGGTTAAAATGATTTGAAAATGACACTTTTACCCCATATATAGTCAGAACCCTAATTTTTTAACTTGCTCCGATGGACATGAAAATTGTACCCTTAGCTAATTTACCCATTCTAATTCCATTTTCAGGATCGAAATCAAAATACAAGATCATTTTCCTAGTCAATTTCAAAATCTAGACCACTTAGCGTTTCTTCATCAGATGCTCATTCTCGCTTCAACTTTGCGCTCATTTTCTCATCAATCAAAGTCTAATTTTCAAATAATTATCATCGCTAAACAATTTTCTATAATCATGTACCCTCCCTATCTTTCGATTTCACTCCTGAGGGGGCATACTCATGACCTTATGACCTAACATCTTCAAAGTCAAGAAAATTTTCAAATCTTCATCAAAGTCGAGCAAAAAAAAATCTTTTTCAACTAAAGAAAATAAATTTCCTATTGCTAAGGGGCATCTTAGCTTCATCACTTCACATCAAGTTGAGATCTCTTGATCCATCTGAATCAAATCAATCGCTAGGGGCATATCAGTTTCATCACTTTAAATCAAGTTGACATTTTTCTTCTTCTTAATCAGTCTCTTAACGTCAATCAGTTTCATTGCTTTTCATCAAGCTGATTATTCGTTTAAACTCAATCAAGGGTTTAAAGAGTATCTTTGATCACATGCTCAATCTAAGTAGGTGTTCAGTTTCATTGCATCAAATCAAATCAAGTTGGACAGTTTATCTTCGCTCATCGTATCTTGATCCATCAAGTTCAAGATTGATTTTATCTTCACTCATTGTGTCTAGATCAATCAATTTCTAGATCAGTAAGATCTGCTTCTTGATCAATCAAGTTCAAGTTCAGTATCTTTTCTCTCTATCATTCCTAGTTCAATCAAGTTCAAGATCAGTTTCTCTTTAATCAACTCTATTTAGCTTCATCGCTTCAAATTAGGCTAAACACCTCGCTCTTCATCTGGTTCGTGATCAATCAAGTTCAAAACTAGCATCTCCTAGACATCAACTATTCTTTGAACCAACGCACTGCTCGCACATTAATTCAAAGAGGGGAAAATGTAATACCCTAAAATTGGTCATCTAAACCATTGGACCCTAATCTCGACAATATCACCAAGGTCCTAACCAAAGGCAATTAAATCAATCTTGAGCACATTAATTAATTCTTTAATCATGAAATATTGCATGGCAAATTAATTACTCAATATTAATTAAATATTTATATAATTAATTGAATCATTCCAAGAATATCATTTTTGATCAATAATCCTTTTTAATTTATTAAATATCCTAGCATATTTAATTAATTAATAAATTTGCCATTTAATCATGCAAAAAAGGAATTAATTTATTACAAAAGAGGAATTAATTACAAAGTAAGAGTTAAATTGAAAATAAAATAAAAAAATTAAATCGAGAGAGAAATCAAACTTGAGATATTATTTCTTTCTTCTAAATTGAGAACTTGAAATCAAAAAAGAAATTAATTGAATTATTAATCATTCTCTAAAATTAGAACTCAAAGCTTTCGAGAAAAAGAAGTTCAGTTGCATTGCATTAAAAGACTCTTTTCTTGAATAAATCAAAGAATTATCTATTTTTATCACAAGTGTATGGAATTAATTAATTCTTATTTCTAATGCAACTTGAACTTCTTATCTGAATGCATTTCAATTAAACTATAATTGGAATCTATCTCAAGGTTAACTGAATCTAATTTCTCAATTATTTCAATTAATTCTAAATTGTGCTTTTTCTTGATCTCTCCTGTGAATTCTCTATAAATTCAGTCTTCAACTCTCATTCAAATCACGCCAGAGATACTTGAAAAACACCATGGAGATTATTATTATGCTGATTTTGCTTTGGAGTCATTGAAGATCCTGTGCTTGCTTTTTGAAATTATTGCATCTTAGTTCAGATTATTGCATATTTAGTTTATTTCATTATTGCTTGAATCCATATTGCTTGAATCCATCATTTCTTGAATTATTCATCCATCTTGCATCCATATAGTTTAATATCATATAGATTAAATCCT